>NC_079147.1:141660870-141961216 GCF_945859685.1 Eupeodes corollae | reverse complement strand
CATAGCATTTTAAAAAAGGTGAACATTTTGGTAAACCCTAAATATCTTACGAACCAAAAACGCTAGATCAAAAAAAAAATGAACAAAAAATTTGCCACCTCGAACATTTTACGAATACAAAATAATTTTATCTCTAAAACAATTTTGTGCAACGAAAAATAACGTTTTAAACATCTGGTCAAATTTTGAGAAAATCGAATTGACAGTTTTTTTTTATGAAAAACTAAAATAACTAAGCTAAAAAGAACATCACTCAAAGTTGGTAAAAATTGAATTTCGCCTCAAATATCTTTTCAAAAATATGAGATTATGGCTTCCAATTAATTTTAATTTAGAAGAAATATTGTTTTCAATATTCTGAAAAATTTTGAGAAAAATCGAGTCGAAAGTTTTCTTACGAGAAATAAAAATGGAATTGACAGTTTTCTTACAAAAAATAAAAATCTAAACAAAAAAATTAATAAAAGTTGGTAAAAATTGATTTTCGACTCAAATATCTCTTCCAAATTTTGAAATATTGGATTCAAACTAATTTTGTCTTTTAAAAAATATTGTTCTCAACATTCATTTAAATTTTGACAAAAATCAAATTGACAGTTTTTCTTACAAAAAATAAAAACTTAAAAGAAAATTTAGCAGAAGTTGGTAAAAATTGAATTTCGCCTCAAATATCTTTTCAAAAATATGAGGTTATGGCTTCCAACTAATTTTATTTTATGAGAAATATTGTTTTCAATATTCTGAAAAAATTTGAGAAAAAATCGAATTGACAGTTTTCTTACAAGAATTAAAAAATAAATTAATAAAAGTTTTCGACTCAAATATCTCTTCCAACCTTTGAAATATTAGATTCAAACTAATTTTGTCTTTTAAAAAATATTGTTGTCAACATTCATTTAAATTTTGACAAAAATCAAATTGAAAGTTTTTCTTACAAAAAATAAAAACTTAAAAGAAAATTTAACAAAAGTTGGTAAAAAATGATTTTCGACTCAAATATCTTTTCAAAAATATGAGCTTATGGCTTCCAACTTTTAATTTAGAAGAAATATTATTTTCAATATTCTGAAAAATTTTGAGAAAAATCGACTTGACGTTTTCTTACAAGAAATAAAAACCTAAACAAAAAAATTAATAAAAGTTGGTAAAAATTGATTTTCGACTCAAATATCTCTTCCGACCTTTGAAAAATTTGGATTCAAACTAATTTTGCCTTTTAAAAAATATTGTTGTCAACATTCATTTAAATTTTGACAAAAATCAAATTGACAGTTTTTCTTACAAAAAATAAAAACTTAAAAGAAAATTTAACAGAAGTTGGTAAAAATTGAATTTCGCCTCAAATATCTTTTCAAAAATTTGAGGTTATGGCTTCCAATTAATTTTGTCTTATAAGGAATATTGTTTTTAACATTTTGAAAAATTTTGAGAATAATCAAATTTCTAGTTTTTTTACAAAAACTAAAAACCTAAACAAAAAATTAATAAAAGTTGGTAAAAACTGTGCTTTTTTTTAAACTTCAAACTACAAACTTTCATATTTAAAAAATAAATATTGTTTCCAACATTCAGGAAAATTTTAAGAAAAATTAAATTGACAGTTTTCTTACAAATTGATTTTCTATTCAAATAGCTTTTCAAAAATTTAAAACATTCAGCCTTATCACAGGCCCCGTCGTAATAGATTCGTAGTACGAACCCCGAATAATTGTATCATTGGTCCCGTCGTACTAAAAAAATTTGCTACGAAATTCGGAGTTCGTGAAAATTGGTATCACTAGCCCCGAATGAATAGGAAGTTTGGCAGTTTTTTCTACGAAGAATTATTTTGATCGGAGTTTTTAAAACGAACAAAAAATTAAGCTTGCGAAGATAAATTAAATAAAAATAAAATATATGAAAAGAATCATGTAAGTTTTACTATTGTTTTAATGTGAAAGTGTTTACCTATGTTTTGAAGGGCAAATAAAAATATCACAAATAAAATTCAATTCGAAAGGCTTTATGAAAAGTCTTCAAGAAAAACTTGCAATTGCCCAAGGATTTTCAAAAATCCCTAAGGAGTAAGTGAATTCTTTTTGGGAGGCAGTAAAAATAGAGTTAAATAGTTAAAGACCCACCTTGTAAGGACACCTCTAGCTGGAAAAAAGTAAATTGAATAAATTAGTCCAAACTTTTTTATAATTTAATTTAATTCTTAAGTGTGGTTAGATTGAAAGGCATAAATCAAGAAGAAAATGGTTGAGAACAAAAAAGAATGCAAAGCTACAAGTGGCGGAGCAAATAGAATGCATTTTTTTAGCAGCCTCTAAGAAGGTGTCATAAGAATGAATGAACTTTGACCAGCGGAATAAAAGATCCACAATCTTTTGGATTCGAAAATTCCTCCGAGCCTTTAGAATCAAATGAACCTTGTGAAGAGAACTAACTTGCCGATGTTTCGATGTCATCAGACGTAGTTGATGTGAGAAATTTTCCACGGCGTCTTCCAACCACTTCGCGTCAATCATATGATTAATCCAGTATTCGTGTATTTTCTTCATTTATTGCAAAGATTGCAACGACAATACTATCAATTTTTAAAGAAAAAAACAAATAAAAACAAGAACAAATCGAAAGATGAAAAACGAACTTTTATTTAATTTTCTTATTTTGACGCATATCAGCTGATTTTAAAACTCCGAAATTAGTATTTCTGTTTGCCAATGCTTTCTTGAATTCGTTCGGGGCTTATGATGTAAATGTATTCGTATTCGTAGCGTAACACAATTTTCGGGGACTCGCTACGAGGGACTCTGTGATAGGGGTGATTGTCTTAGAATTTTTTTTTATTTCACAAAAAATATTGATTTGATATTCAGTAGTTTTTTCCAATAGTTCGTTTTTTTTTTTTCATAAGATATAAAATCTACAAGAAATAGTACGCAAATTTGGTAAAATTTGATGTTCGGTTCTTAATATCTTTCATTGGATGGGAAGTTATCAGTGTGGGCGCATCCCAGCCCCTTGGAACTGCGAATGAAGCTTAGGAGACAAATAATGTCTCCTCCTCCTCCTCGTCCATGCAACTCCTACAAAAATCATTTGCAGGGGCTCCAAGTCGAATAGCATGCCTTCCTATTAAGCAGTGCCCAGTCAGGACACCTATAACGCAGCTAATGTGTAATCTACTCTGAGAGATTAATTGTTTTGAACGCCTGGCACTAAGATTAGGCCAAATTAGTTTTGTCGCTAAACAGGTGGTGGTGTTATTCCACCTGAAGTTTGTTTTCTCTATTGTATCTTGCTTTAGCATGAGTTTACATGTAGCTAAGAGGGGATTACCCGTGGCATGATGGTTAGTCTTTTTACGGGTACTGCCTCTTGCGAGGAATTCACAAATTCTCCAAAAGTAACTCTTTTCATGAAGAAGTGCTTTCTCAAATTAGCCGTTCGGATTCGGCATATAAATTGTAGGTCCCCTCCATTCCTGACAACATTACTCGCACACAGGAATGATTGAGAGTTGTAAGTCATTAGGCCCTATTTCTCAAACGGACTGTTGAGCCACCCAATTTATTTATTTAAGGGGATGCCTATGCTAGCATTGTGAGCCATCAGAGGTAAAGTTGTTCCGATTTTTGCAAGTTCGTCAGCTTTGCAATTTCCTGGAATGTCTCTATGGCCCGGCACCCAGAAAAGGTGAAATAACTGTGTAGCCATCTCCGTTAGAGATGATCGACAATTTAGGGCTGTTAGTGAGTAAGTCAAGAAAGTAAATAATATGTCAATTTATTTGTTTTAAATTGACATTGAAACTTTTAATTATGTGTTAGACTTTTTGGATTTACACATGTCTGTGGCATATGCACATTCAATATATTGAAAAGCTAGTTTCAATACCCGAAGGTGCTAAAGACTATCACCATAATTATCTACATAAGTTTGCACTCAGCATGATTTTGCCATCATATGCATCGTCATTTTCATCATCATCATCATTATAATGACCATGGTTTGGTATTCCACAGTGAGCTGTGCCACTTTTAATCAAAATCTGCCTTAACTGTTGGTGTTATATATATCAATCAATCAATCAAAATAAAGTTATCCACCAGAGATTTACCTACTGTCTGCTGGTGAATTATTTCGAATAAATGCATATTGTTGTATTTTTGTACCTTTTTACCTTCTTTTAGTTCTCCACCCTTCTCTTTGTATGTATGTCATTTAATGGACATACCAATGAACGATTAAAAAGATATTAATCTTCTGCATTAATATTCAGTCGACCATTAAAATTATCACTTAAATTGGCCAATTTTCATAATGGAAAACACCGCAATATACATACATACATATGCGTGCCGCCTCACTGAATTTCATCAATTCAATGATGATGACGATGATAATAATAATGACGATATGTTCCATATCCAATACTTCCTATAACCTCTATAGCCCCATCATACAACTACCACTCCTATAAATTGGCTTGGGGTACCTATATGTACGTATAAAAGAGGTCGAAGTTGCGGCAGGAATTATGTCAGCCATCAGCAGCCAATCCCCCGTCAAATTAACAGACAATCAAAATACAACGCAGAAATACATTTATTTCAGTTCTGTCGATACAAAGAACTTATAAAACTGTTTGCTTTAATTTTATTAAAATGATATTCAAACAATCTGAGTCAATACACCAGACATTTCCCGCCCACTGCACCCCTACCCCAAACTGATGTAGCACTGCACGGCACGGCACAGCACAGAAAAGCCACAAAAGACCCCTATTTTTCTTTTGGCAAAGCTATACAGAATCTAGATAGTTGGGGGTTGTTCGTAGTTTGTAGATGAATCCTTTGATTGCTAACAATTAAAATGAAATATTTAAGTGCACTTATAAAAAAAAATGTATATTCAATCTGTGTTGCATTATATTTTTTTCATTTCTACATAACTCTAGGAGTTGAGAACACAAAAAATTATAAAAAGAAGATTGAAAATATGTTTTGATAAATTTTCGAGTAGAATGCCCCAAATTAGCCTTCGAAAAAAAAAGTGTTTCTCAGCCCACAGTAGCGCGCCCGCAGCCCAAAGCCTAAAGTCCACAGCCTCAAAGCCCACATAGCCCAACTTCGACTGCTGACCTGGTGATTATTTAATAAGTTTGAAAATTTGTTTTTTTTTTCTTTTCATTGATTTCTTTTTTTCACTTCCGCTTGAATATTTGTTTGTTTTTAATTTGAACGAATAAACCAAACTATGGAAATATGTTTATGTACTTACGTAAAATCGGTAAGCGGAAAAAATGATTCATGTTTAATATTTTCTTCTTTTTTTAAATTTATTTATTAAAAAAAATATTTTAAAACACAAACAAATAATGCTAAAGGCTGATTGGCATTTTTTTTGCCATGTCGAGTGAGAAATGATGTCCCTTTGGGTTTATTTCAGGTCGCTATAAAAAGATACGCTGTTGGGGACGACGAAATATTTTATTTTATTATTAATTGATAAAAAATATTGAATAAAATAAAGTTTCTACGTATATTTTTTCAATATTTGTGCAACAATAAATAAGAGTTTTTAAAATAAAGTGGAACTTCACTTTTACATACATTCAAATAAATATAATGGCAATTTTGTTTTGATAAATTTCACACACATTATATTGAGAATATAAGTGTCATAGAAAAGGTGCAGTATACTTATGAGTAATTTTTAATTTCATTAGCATTCAAAATATTATATAGAAGTTTTAACGTCTTTAGAATATTTTATTTTAATTAACACAGTGGCGGAAAGAAAAATTGAACGTACGCTTGTGGCCATACAATTAAGTCATTTTTATAGAATGAAAACTACATATCCATTATTAAAGTAGTCTTGCCCCCCAAATTCTCTATGGGGCTTAAGTCTTGTGACTCCTGTGGCTACTCCAAAATATTCATTCTACGCTCTTCAGGTGAAAGATTTCACAACTCTTTTGCCGTGTTTTTGGGGTCGTTGTCGTGATGGAAGACCCATCCTTTGGGTCCAGTATATCCCGGTAGTCAACAATTGTCATTTTGACGTTTATTTGACACAGCGGACCGAAACACCCCCAAACAATTATAGAATCGCCGCCATGCTTTATGGTCTTTTTTGGTTTAGCTCAGCATTTCTGGTGCATCTAACAGGTAAGGTTAGGTTAGGTTATAGTGGCTGTCCAAGATGGAAACGGACACACTTAGGCCAGTTTAATGGCCCATTGTGATACCACATGAATCTTGAGGCTTCCTCCTAAGCTCAATACAACCAGCTTGAGTCCCTTACGAAACGTGAGAGGCTGATTATACCGATATGATTTAGATTGTTTAGATCATTAAAGAAGAATTCTCCTAGGTAATTCTTGCGTTTTCGAGCTAGAGCAGGGCATGTGCAGAGAAGATGAAGAACCGTTTCTTCCTCTTCCTCGTCCATACAGCTTCTGCAAAAGTCATTTGAGAATACGCCTAGTCTCGTGGCGTACTTTCCTATTAGACAGTGTCCGGTTATGACACCTATTATCGAGCTTATATGCGATCAGTTTAGAGAGAGCAAGCACATTGAACTTTTTAAATCCAGTGTTGACCAAATGTTGTTGTGACTTGCCACGTTGTGATGTTGTTCCACCTGCCTGCCCTTCTCACAGCGTCTTTCATTAGCAGCAGTTTAAAAGTAGCGATTGGTATGCCAGTACTTGCCAGACGTGGTAGGATGGGCTGTACTGTAACGTTTCTGGCGAGTTCATGTCCCTATGGCTCGGCAACCAGCAAAGGTGAATATTAAACTGTTGCGCCATCTCCATTAGAGATGATCGACAGTTATGGACTGTTATAGAGCTTGTAGAGACAGAGTCCAGAGATTTGATAGCGGCCTGGCTATCAGAGAAAATACGGATATCAGATGTTGATATCACGTTTGCTTTGAGCAAAGACAAGACTTCTTTTATCGCCAAAAGTTCCGCCTGGAACACGATACAATGATTGGGAAGGCGGAATGAGAGACTTAATTTCAGTCGTTCAGAGTACACACCTCCACCAACCCCTTCTTTTGTATTTGACCCATCTGTGTAAAAATGGATTCACTCATCCTTCAAGAATGTCCTATCCTCCCAAAATCATCTGGGAGGTATAGAAATCTGGAAATTTCTGTCGAATTGCAGTTGGGGGATGGTGTAGTCTGTGTGCTTTGGAATTGATGCTAAATACCTAAGAATTACGACGGGGCCAATGCTGTTGTTAGTCCACTGCGACGAAGCATTGAGGCGAATAGCAGAGCTTGCAGCTATTTGTATGCTAAATATGTCAAGAGGTGTAAGGTAGAGCAAGGTGTCCAGTGCCGCAGACGGGGTCGTGCGAAGCGATCGGCTTATACATAGGCAGGCTGAACGTTGGACTTTATTTAACTTATCCCTGTTTATACCTTTCTCTAAAGCAGTCCACCATACTCCCACACCATACGTTAAAATCGGTCTGATTACCGATGTGTATAGCCAATGCGTTTCCAATTTAGTTTTTTGCCTAAGACAAGACCTAGGTATTTAGCCTCGTCTGAAAATTTTAATTGGATTCCTTTAATATAAGCAGGGTTGACAAATGGAATTTTGTATCTCCTCGAAAATAAGACCAGATCGGCTTTGTGTGGGTTAACACCCAGTCCACACCAATCAACCCAAAGTATTAGTCTGTCTTAGGCATTTTGTAAGAGTTCTTTTTGGATGTTAAGATGCTTTCCTGAAACTGCTATAGCAACGTCGTCCGCATAGGCTATCACTCTGAAACCCTCCGCATCCAGACTAGTTGGGATTTCATTCACCACTAGGTTCCAGAGGAGAGGGGATAGAACACCACCTTGCGGTGTCCCTCTACTAACGAATCGTCTACTAGAAGAGTTGCCCAGTTTTGAGTTAATTATTCTGCTAGTAAGCATTAAATGAATTAACTCCCGAACCGAACTCTCTACATTTAGAGATGTCAGTGCAGAAGTGATTGCAGATGTGTCCACGTTGTTAAAGGCACCTTCGATGTCAAGGAAAGCAACCATAGTGAACTCTTTATGATGGAGGGAATATTCGATGGTGCGTACAAAAGTGTGTAACGCTGTTTCCACCAATTTACTCTTACAGTAGGCATGTTGAGACGAAGACAGAAGTCTTGTATCGATACGTGCTCTTAAATGGATATCAATCACTCTTTCCGGGGTCTTATGAAGGAATGATGATAGACTTATAGGTCGTAAATCTTTAGGATTGACTTGGGAGCATTTACCTGCTTTAGGTATAAAAACAGCTTTAACTTCTCTCCATGCCGAGGGAACATGGACCAGGTAAAGACAGCTGGTAAAAATTGCCTCAAGGATTGGTGCAATTATATCAAAAGCTTTTTGTAATTCGGCTGGTATTATTCCATCTGGTCCTGCAGCTTTAAATGGTTTCAAGCTGTTGAGGGCCCATTGTAGCTTATCCTTTGTGATTAGGCCTTGTGGATATGTTGTATTTGAACTTGAACGTGTAAAACTGTTGCAAGTTTCGGAAAGAGAACTACCAGGAAAGTGAGTGTCCAATAGTAAGTTCAGCGATTCATTACTTGAATTTGTCCAGGAGCCGTCTGTATTTTTCAAGCAGCTTGGCATAGCTGGATTAGTTGAAAGAATTTTCCGTAACCTAGAAGCTTCAGAAGTTTCTTCTATCATGCCACAGAAGGATCGCCAAGAAGATCGCTTGGATTTCCTTAGTGCCTTCTTGTAGATTCTTAGGGATTCTTTGTAGGGGTCCCAATGAGAGGCTAGTCTTGCAGCTTTAGCCCGGTTGAAAAGTTTCCTGCATTCTTTCCTGAGCGAGTCAAGCTCTGAGGCCCACCATTGTGGTTTCCTCTTTCCTCTTATGTGTATAAGTGGACATGCAATTTCTAGTGATCTGTTCATAGCTGAGGTAAGGACATTGACTTTGTTGTCAAGTTCATTAGCGTTAGAGGAAGGACTAGATAGTCCAGGTTCTAGTTAACTCTGCAATGAGTTTCTGTATGAAGCGCAGTCAGTTTTCCGATAGTTTCGAAAAGTCAATGAACTCGGGTTATCATCCACAATTTTAATGAACTGAACTATATGATCAGAGAACGAGTGTTCTTTGGATACTTTCCAGTCCAAGATCATATGGTGTATACTATGTGAGACAAGAGTTATGTCTAAGACTTCTTGTCGAGTTTTAGTTATGAAGTTTGGTTCATTTCCAACATTATTTACTAAGAGGTTAGTACCAAGAAAATAATAAAAAAGAGACTCACCTCTGTCGTTGATATTCGTACTGCCCCATACAGTATGATGAGCGTTAGCATCGCTCCCAATAATTAGGCGGATCCTTTGATTTTCCGCTTCAGCGACGACTTTCTCCAGGGTTTTTCCAGGGAGAGGGACAAGGTGGTCATGCCCAAGATACGCCAACACCAGCCAGAAACTTCCTTTGGTTGTTTCCAGCCTAGCTACCGTGTATCTCTGTCACTGAAACTATACAGTAAAAATACATTAATGCTACGTTTCACTAGTATGCAAGATCTAGGTTCACCTTTATCTGTCACACAAAGTGTGTAGTATCCAGGAGTCCTGAGTCCTCGAACAACGGATCCTACAATCCATGGCTCTTGGATCAAGACAATGTCTTCCCCGTTACTCGCCAGACGGAGAAGAAGTGAGGCCGAGGCCTTTATAGAGTGTTGGAGATTAATCTGCAACATTTTGGCTACAATTAGGCAGATCAACCTCCACCACGGTTTTGTTCTGATCCTCTGAGGCTGAGGATGAACATCTAACATATTGTTGTAAATTTTTCCACCGACCTGATTGATTGAATATATAAATACGTACTTTAAACACTACTGGATTTTCGAATCCAATATTCACACACGATTTTCAACTCTTTCTTTATTTATTTTTATTATACTTAGAATAAATTAATTCGAATTGCACTACCCAAACCCAATGTGCCGCGAAAATTAATTTGACAATTTATGAGGAACGTCAGTCGATATGTCAAGCAGGTGAAAGAATTCACCACAGGTAGCAAAAAAAGTATTGCCAGCACGGTAGCTTAGCTTAAGGGGGGGTTTCGATTAGGTGAATATTTTATTAATGAAGGTAATCAATAAAATTGAAATGAAATTGATATCAAAATGATATCGAAATACGACGAGGTGAATTTCTCCAAGACGTATTGATTAAACTTTTTACTGAATGTTCACCAAAACCAGAAGCTGAAAAATTAGTCTTCAAACAGAGTTATGAAATAAAAGAGTGGTTTTAATTTCCAGATGGGAAATTAAAATTATCTTTTATTGCCTGGAAAACCGTGGCCGAAGCCGGGATTAAAATCCAGGATCTTTTATAACAACGAAACTACAAATAGAGTTTTTAGATTAACAAAAGGTCAAATCTCGGTCAAATAAAATGTATGAAGAATATCAAGTATGAAAATTATTAATGGTTAAATTGCAAATTAATATTTTTCAACAGTCTAGTTTAAGTTTTTAGATTTTAAGTATATATTAAGAATTATTAACGTAAGTATTTACGAGTTATAAATAAATTTCCATAAATGTTGATTTTCACCTCATCACTCCATTCCATCTTACACCAGAAGTCTTAATCATTTGTGACGTGGTCCCTCACAAACTTCAATTGGCTTTTTATTTTTTTTTACTAACATTTGGCTTCTTGCGCACTATTCTGCTATACAAATTATTTTCCGCCAAACGTCTTCTGATGGTATTAGAAGAAACGCTGACAACGAGGCTTTCCTCCAAAACGGCCCTTATTTGAGTAGATCTCATAAAGGGATCTTTCTTGCAAAATTTTGTTTGATAACCCTGTTGTTTTGGGCTTATGTCAAATAAACCGAATTTTTAGAAGTGGTTAATAGCATTGACTTTTTCATGACAAGAGTTACTCTTGGAGAATTTGTCAATTCCTCGCAAGAGGCAGTACCCGTGAAAAGACTTTAGATGGCATGGGCAGGATCCTCGAGATAAAGTGGTTGTATTAATCACTTCGGTATGCTTTCCATATCTGAAATCCAAATTGAAAATTTTAAATCAAAACTGTATTAAAATATAATTTAATATTATAAAAAACAATATCTACCAAAATAAGACATCAAACTTAGGTTGTGGTCGAAATACTGCATGGATCATAATACTGTATTTGTATTTAAATAATAAAAAATAATTTATTTATTAAAATACTGCATCTCAAAATTCTGTATTTAAAAATTCTATACATCAAAATTCTGTATTTCAAAATGCTGTAAATAGTGCGCACTCTTTAACATTATAAAAACGATTTTTATTTGTTAGCCTTGTAGACAGCTTTTTAAAATCTAGAATTTTAAAAACAGAATACTTTTTTTAAGAAAACATTATAATTATTTTACATCGACATGTTGTAATGGTGCAGGGAATTAACTTCACAGGAACTACATTAACATTAGAACTAACTTCATCACTAGTGGGAATTAATTCCACCGAATTAAAGTCCAACGGCTTAGATGGCTAGGTCAACGCTCCAGCCCGGAAGGTCTTCGAATCCAATCCCGAGGGACGGCGCAGTAGAGGAAGACCGCGACTCAGGTGGCACACCCAGGTGGGAGAGGACCTCAACCAACTTAGCGTGCGAAACTGGAGAAAGCTAGCTAGGGACCGAGCTGGCTGGAGACGCATGTTGGTTGAGGCCCAGGTCCGCCCCGGACTGTAGCGCCACCTTAAGTAAGTATCTCCCACTTAAGGCGAGAGATAATTTCATCAGAAAATTGTGTGAAGTAACTTCCCACCTACGATTGAAATATCTGAAAAAATATCAACGTGAAATAGTACCAAATGAAATAACACCAAATTTGAAATTTGGCTTTATTTCGTTGTTCAAAACGAAATAAAACTAATTTGGCTTTATTTTGATTTATAAAAAGAAATAAGGCCAAAAAATGATGGAATGCACGGCGGCGTACTAATAGCTAGGTATGTAAGGGGGGGCATGCTGCCCTCTGCAACCACCTACCTGGGATCACTATAGGATTTGGGGTGGGTGCGAATTTGGGTATATGCAAGCACGTGAAACGAATCGTTCCACTGATTTGTGTTCTAATTTCGCACAATTCCAATGACAGATTTTTTGTCAGTAAAAGTTTTTCGGTGGATTTGAATCAGGAAATTTTTTTCACACCAAACCAAGACACAAAAAGTTTTTGAAAACATGAAAATCCTACAGACTAAATATCTGCTTACCATTTTCGTTTGACATTTCAATGTTCGCAATATCGACTGTCATCGAATTGTAAATAAAAGTTTAGTCCTTCAATTATTGTTTGTGAAAATAGATTTGAATATACAAAAAGAAAGCTGAACACATTTTTAATGTTGAAAAAAAAACGCTTTAAAAAACATTATTTTGATTTTATTTTTGTTAAACACTTTTGTGTCTTCCACAAATTATTTCAACAGATAAATCTTATTTTGAACAAAACTAAATTTTAAAACATTTTATTGAGCGCTGAATGTTTCGAAAGGTTTGTTTGTTTAGTTTATCTCTGAAATGCTACTAGTTCTCGGCATGTTTTATATAAAACTGGTTGTTAACGAAAACGAATATTGTATGGGAAAACTTGAGTTTTCGATGTTAGTTTTTGGTCAAAACCGAGTTTTGGCGAAAACTCGCTAAATTTTGATATAGAACACTTTGCTTCTGAAGCTACGAAATATACCACCTGTAAACACTTACTACTTATCCTCTCCTTCCCTCAGCGGTAACGAAAAGCTTCTTATGAATATTTTTTAAAACAGCTCATCTCAGGTAATACAAATCGTATAAGCATTTTAATTTTTTGAGACTTGTCGGCTACAGAAACAAGATTAATAACTTTGTCTAACTATCTTTCGAAAAATTAAATTTTTAGTTTTACAGGATTATACTCTAATGCAGTCCACGAAATATCTGAGAAACGCGTGTGTGGGAAAACAAAATTAAATTTATAAACTTTAACTTTCAGTTTCACTCTTGTTTATGGTTTCAATTAATTATATAATTTTTGGAAATTAATTAAACTTTTGTATTTTTCGGAAAAAGTGTATCGGTTGTAAGACTCCATTAAAAATGATTATTGATTTTCTTACAAAGTAACGAGTGCTTTTTTTGTTCTGGCAATACTTTTTTCAGAGCAGCTGTCACTTGATTTATGATCAGTCTGGTTTGACGTTATTACAAAAATAATGATTCTGTTAGGGCATTTTACAGATGGATCCAAGACAAATGAGGGAATTGGTAGTGGTGTGTACTCAGAAAAGCTTAATCTTAGCCTCTCATTCCGCCTCCCTAATCATTGTAGAGTCTTCCAAGCGGAAATTTTAGCGATCAATAAGGTTCTCTTCTGGCTTAGAGAAAACGTGATATCAACTTCTGATATCCGCATCTTCTCTGACAGTCAGGCTGCTATTAAATCTCTTGACGGTTTCTCAACCAAATCTCAAACGGCCCTCGATTGTCGATCGTCTCTTATGGAGATGGCTCAGCAATTTAACATTCACCTATGTTAGGTGCCGGGCCACAGAGACATCACGGGAAATTGAAGAGCCGATGAACTCGCTAAAAATGGAACCGTCCGTCATGCCTATTTTACCTGAATGGAAGGAGATAGGTATGCCGATAGCTATATGTAAACGCATGCTAAAAGAAACATCTTTTGCTATAGCAAACTCTAGCAATTTACCAACATGCGCAGCCACAAAACACATATGGCCTTTATGGACCTAAAGCGCTCTAAAGACTTGTTATCTCAAAGCACTGCTTCATAGGCAGACACTCATTACGACTTGGTGTAGCCTTAAATGACTTCTGCAGGAGCTGTATGGATGGAGAAGAAGAGGAAACAGTCTCTCACTTTCTCGGACTCTGAACTTGCCCTGCTCTTTCACTAAGATGCAAACTTCATCTGGGAGACTACTCTTTTGTTAATCAGAGTGAACTAGCTTAAAAGGATATCAAATATCGCTTTATAAAGAGCTCAAAATGGTTCGACTAGTAAGAAGTAATTCTCTAGATTCATGTGGTATTCTGTGTGGATTCTGAATCCGAAGCTACTTTAACCTAACCTAGGGCATTATTCTGCGTCGTGGGCCTATGGTGTAGTCTACAACATTCGATGGAATTTATTAAAGCCAGCCGTGCCCTGCAATAATTTGTATGACATAATGACAAACTTTTGTGTTTATAATAAAGCTATAGTAAAAGTAGGTTAGTTATTTCTTGGTAAATTCTTAAACGTTTTATTTCTTCGTTCGTTTTAAAGTTTCAAAAATTAAACTTATAAGTCTATTTTAGGGTAAATTAAGGATGGGTTTCGGTGAACCGTAAATAGTAAGAAACTGGATCTCAAAATTTTGCTAACCAAGTATGACTCCTCCTTTTGTCCACGTTTTCAGAACCACATTATTGAAAACAACTTTTTTAAAGCCAATTTTGAAAACAAACAAAAATCAATTAAGTCAATTCACACCCCCGAAAAATTCTCTTAAAACATTTTGCTGGCACGATTTCAGGGAAGCAGACCAAGTTTATAACTCCTCAAATTAAATATTATTAATGCTAAGAAGTTATACAATCTTTATATCTAACATTTTATTCAAAAACACTCTAGTAAAGATATAAATCCTTCGTACGTATCACCCTCCAAAACCCATTTGTTTACATTGTTGTATTTGTAATGTGGACGAATTCAACGAGAAAAATTGACGTGTTTTCACGCATACATAGACACACTTACTGAGGTTTTTGGGGAAATTTAATAAATTAGAGGAGAAATTACACGCATACTATGAAAAAGTTTATGAGGCTGATTTCCGGTTTAGCTTGTAGGCAAACCAAGATGTCTACCGGGGATTTATATCTTTATAGAGTGTTTTTGATTTTATTAGTTGAGTTTCTATTGCCCCTCAAATCACAGAAACAGAATGAAATTGAGAGATGACACTAGGGAAAATTAAAAATGGACGCTAAATAACCATTGATACATGACAACTTATCAACTTCCGGCGTATTGTTTGACAGATAGCCGCTAGCCCCTATGAAGTTGAATACAACATAAACATAACAACCCGATTACACTGGCCTTGCAGCAGGGTTAACAACAACATTGAAAATACATGCGTGTGTGTAAAAATATATAGATATAAATTTATAGATATATAAAGTATAGAAAGTAAGTTGACGTATGAATTCTTATTTTATTGTTTCAATTGGAAACATCTTATGCTTTGCTTTCGTTTTCTTTTATTATTTATTTTCACTTTCAACAAAAATATTGATTTATTTCCTCATATTGCAATCACTATACAGCAGTACCAAATTCGCGTGAAACTCAACGCCTCTACCAACAGATTTATTTCCTTTGAATATTTAATAAAGCATAAAGGTATATTATATTTATTGTTTGTTACAGGGTGACATGACATAGGCAAGTTTTATGAAAAACGGTAAGCTTAGGATTATGCTTAATATTTTTTGTATGCTAAAATATATGAAAAATGCCCAAAAAACGATGCGCAGTAATAAGGTTTTTATATTTGAAAGTCGGTACATTTTTTCATCATAATTTAAAACAAGATTGTACAAAATTTAGCGAAATTCAGATGAGAACTTATCTCAACTTAATAAAACATACAATTTTTAAAAGGATGTGTAAGGAAAATTAATTTTTTATTCTGTAAATTAGGTATGGAAATAAGAAATGAAGAAAAGGGGTTGGTTCGTAGGTTATATTCTAACTTGAGGTCTCCATTGAACATTTCTGATGACATGACTATAGGCCTGCCATCAAATAATCCAATAGAGACCAACAATCCAACATCCAATCCATGATCCGGTCATCGCAGTTTGGATTTTTCGATTGGTTCAAAATCCTGTCATCAAATTTGACTTTTGAGGTGTATATAGTCGTGAGCGTCCATTTTCCACAGTTTTTTTGAAATTAAAATTTCATTTCGTTTAAATTGTCGTCGAGTGATTAAATTCATTAACTAAAAGTTATCTTTACTAGGCACAGAACAGCTTCAAAGCTGTCGACCGACATACTACGAAAATTCTTATAGTCTGCACAGTCCTCCCATACTAAGTCCTTGAGTAGGTGCGCCTCCAAATCATGAAGTTCCCTTACTTCGAGGAATGGATTCACACAAAACCAATAACTACCGACACAACAGATAAATAAACAAAAAAGTAAACAACAGATTGACCGTTTCTAATGTCAAATGTGACATTTGAAGGTGCTCATGGCAAGACATAATATTCCCAGTAAAAAAACAATGAATTGCGGATGAGATTGCGGAAGAGTAGCTGGATTGGATTTTACTCTTGTGGAACCTGAGAGTATCTATGTGTAGATCTTTGTTAATCAATGCATATGGCACTGTATTTATTGACACTGCCTTTTTGAAAAATAAAAACAAAAATATTTCAGCTTATGTCTATTTCCGTATGATTAAACAACGTCGAAATTTGTCTTGCCTGAAGGCAAAGAGCAGTTACTCTAACGGATTATGCTCTAGCGAATTAGCACTTTAATCGTAATACTTGCTGTGCTAGGAATGTCTCTTAGACTAACCTTGAGTTGACGACCTGCAGTCGTACCTAAAGATATTCGTTCTATAGCTGTACTATGTGAATGTGGATTTTTTTTTTTTTTTTTTTTTTATAATTAGCAAACACTAAAAGGGTTTTTTATACCTTTAATATGCCAAAGACACAGTGTGAGCATTAGGAAAAGAGGGAAGGGTTGGATAGGAGGTGTCGGTGTACATTGGTTTTAAATTTCTGAACATTGCAATGACAGGGAAAGATAGAGCGTGGCAAGGCGTTCCATATTCGCGTAGTACGGCTAAAAAAAGAATCTCTGTACTTCATAGTACGTCCGAAGTTGAGCTCAAGGGTAAACTGATGGGCATTCCTAGAAGCGCGGGTATTACGGTTAAATTATTTAAGGGGAGGAATGCAACTGGCTATTTCACTAGAGCATAGTCCGTTAAAATAACGGTAAAAAAGGGTGAGGCAAGAAACCTTGCGTCGATGTTCGAGTGATGTAAACGAGTTGATGATGTTTATTTCACCAATCATTTTAAAAGCTCTTTTTTGAATACTGTCCAAGAGGCTTAAATAAGTTACTGGAGTACCAGCCCAGAGATGAGAGTTATATTCAAGTTTCGGAATTATATAGGTTTTATAGATTGTAGCCAGATCAGACGGAGAAAAAAATTTCTTGCAACGTCTCAAAAAACCTAGACATCTTGCGGCATTTTTGGCAACATCGCGTATGTGATCGCTCCACAAAAGGTGGTTGCTGATGCACATTCCGAGGATGTCAAGATTTTCTGTTTCGTTGATGCAAGTGCCACTCATAGATAGTGGCAAAGACTGTTTATCTCGCTTTAACGAAGCAAGACAGCATTGCGTTTTCGAAACATTAAATTCCACACGATTTTTCATTCCCCATTGTACAATGCTGTGTAGTACGGAATTTAATGAGCTAATCATATTTTGCCGTTGCAGTTCCACATCCGAAGAGGAGGGTTGTGAGTCTGGAAACGAATATGAAAAGCTAAGAGTGCTATCGTCAGCGAAACAATGTATTGGATTAGAAGTAGCGGACAGGAGATCATTTATAAAAATGAGGAAGAGGGTCGGAGACAAAAGGGAGCCCTGGGGCACACCAGCGTTTAAAATGCCTTTATGACTTTTTTCCGCAATATTAAAACATTTTTATTGGTGCTGCGCTCGTATTAGTCTTAGCATGATGTTAATAACGAAAAGAAAAGTTTAAAATTTTAAAGTCGCTTGATAAAATGCTAGATATTTAGAAAATTGCTACTCATTAAAATGTTAAGCCCTTAACAAAAGGTTGTGTAAAATGTTACGCCAGTTATTTTTATAAAATAAAATTAGTTTGAAGGCAATGGCAAAACATTTCAAACAACCTTCTGTTAAGGACTTAACATTTTACTTAGTACCGATTTTCTGAATATTTAGCAATTTACTAATTGAATCCTAAATTTTAAATCCTGTCCTTTCATTTTTCTAACTAGTAAGTTGCTAATTGCCTTTTAGTATAAAACGGGCATCGCAACTCATCAAAACAGTGACAGTTCGTGAAAATAAACAAAGCAAAAATGCTTAAACCGGCGTATTAATTGGAATTCTCAGCTGTAGGCTGCTCTATTAAGGGGCCGGTTATAGCTATCAGTAAAATCCATCAGTAAATTTTTTGTTTTTAGTTTTTGAACATGTTACAGATGTATTTCTAGCAAGTATTTTTGTTCAAAAAGAAACAATGCATTTAAAGTTTTATTTAATTTATAAATCCATTTTAATTTTTTTAATGATGAAATTTCATTTTACCGAACAGCTGACTGCCAAAAGTCTACAAAAATTCCATTTCGTTTTACTGTTGGTGTTCCAATTTTTAACTGTTCCGATCACATCATTATAAATTTTACTGATGAAAGCAACAGTACAAAAATTGTCTGAGTCGCGAAGCTCAAACTCTTCAAATAGAAACTTCAAAGTGACATTTAATTTAATGACGTAAATTTACTAATCGTTTTTTTTTTTCATAGCATTAACGTGGCGTTTTATTAGTCACCCTATCCTGTATACCACCTTTTTATACATAATATACATACAAATACAAAGAATGAAAGGATACCAAATTAATGGCATATGCCACCTGTCAAAATATTCTCAAAATATGTCATTTGAATAACATTCCTTATTTTTATACTTACCTCTAAATATATTATACAATATTTCTTTTTGTATTTGCTTCTCGTATTCCAATCAATAGAAAGAAATTTATTATATTCAAGATTTCTAAAAATATTTTGTAAGCCCTCCCAAAAAAATACACGCCTATTTTCAATAAGCTTTAAAAATAAATGGTTCATGTTCAAAATTCATTTCGCCTTCAAGGGATGGATTAGTGTTTCATATATCAAGTCTTTGAGATAATTTTATCTGATATACATCAAATGATTTTATAATAATATTTGACTTCCTTGTATAAGCTTACATACATTTATCTTACATGTCAAAATATCAAGTTTTTTAGTATGAAAAATAATCAATAGTCTATAGAGAAACAGGGCCTAGTGACTTTAAATAATAGTTAAAATTTGTTAAATACAATTCTTTTTTATCTTCCTTTATTGTATTTGTAACGACTGGCAATGTTTTGCCTAAGGCTGATTTTACATTTTCTAATTATTTATTTGTTTTTTATTTTAAACTATTTTATGCTATTATAATAGCTTTACAACTTCTTAGTTTTTGATTTCAAAGATTTGTTCTGCAATCATCTGAACATGTCCTTTCTAGTCTTGCGATATACCAGTGCCACTATCTTATTTGAAATACACACACAAAGTGAAACAAATTAATAATAAAACAAAATAAAATGACATCTAGTAAAACAACAACAACAGTATTGCAAATAAACAAATAAAGAGTGCAAAAGCAGAGACACTCTATATTTGGAGTGTCTTTGGCAAAATGTTTTACACATGAATGGAAAAGTTCCGTTATCCTTTCCCGTTTTTACTATGATGCGTAAATTGCTGACTAGTAAATGATCATTGCATCAATTAGTTTTCTATAACTTGTGCTCGTGGATGCATCGTAGTTTCGTTGCATCATGTGATGCCGTTCGTCGCATGTGTTTTCTTGTGTTCATTTCTTTTTAGTTCGTTTGTTTAGTTTAATTTAGATAATGTTAGTTTAGTGAGTGTTTTTTTAGTTTATAAAATATATATTAATAATTATTAATTTATCGCGAGTGTTAATAATGTATTTATTGTCTATTGCTGGTAAGTGTTCTTATTTGTTTTTTGAATTTGAAAGTGATGAATTTGTATTATTATTGCGGGTGGTTATTTTAAATAAATTCATAAGTTATATTAAATATTTCGGGGTACTAAGCATAACTTTTATTTTAAGTAATGTGTACCTATGTAAGTACACAGTATTACAAGCTTTTATTGCATAAGTTTCATATTTACATTTATTTATTTACAATATTATTAACTAAGTTTTTTAAAGCGTTACAAGAAAAGGCATTGTTTGTTAAAATTTTAAATTTGTGTGTTTGAAAAGTTAAAAATGTTGGTTATAGAATTAAGCATCCTCCAAGTCTATCCAGATGTCTCTATTTGTTGGCTTCATATAAATAGACGATAGAACGTCACACAATCTTTTATTGGCTCTCCTGTTCTGCTGATTTATTGTTCTCAGGTTTCCATTTTGCTGTAATTTGTATCTTTCTTGGGACTTGAAGTCTAGATACATACATGTCCGTTGGGCTGTCATGCCAGAGGTCTTGGGTTCGATCCTTGCCTATGCCATCTAAAGTCACTGGTACTGCCTCTTGCGAGGAATTGACAAATTCTCCAAGAGTAACTCTTGTCATGAAAAAGTGCTTT
This sequence comes from Eupeodes corollae, assembly GCF_945859685.1. Taxonomy (NCBI): domain Eukaryota; kingdom Metazoa; phylum Arthropoda; class Insecta; order Diptera; family Syrphidae; genus Eupeodes; species Eupeodes corollae. The sequence goes on along the minus strand of NC_079147.1, from coordinate 141,940,715 downwards.
CTCAAATTAGCCGTTCGGATTCGGCATATAAACTGTAGGTCCCCTCCATTCCTGACAACATTGCTCGCACACAGGAATGGTTGAGAGTTGTAAGTCACTAGGCCCTAGTTCACAACGGACTGTTGCGCCACCCAATTTGTTTTTTTAACTTCTACTTTACTTAACTTAAGGTGGCGCTACAGTCCTGTGTGAACTAGGGTCTCACCCAACAAACTTCTCCATCTAGCTCGGTCCCTAGCTAGATGTCTCCAGTTTAACACTCCAAGTTTGGTGAAGTCACTTTTCATTTGTGCGCGCCACCTGATCCGCGGCCTTCCTCTACTGCGCTGCTCTGTGGGAGTGGTTTCGAAGGCTTTCCGGGCCGGAGCATTGGTTTCCATGCGTTCTACGTGACCCAGTCATCTTAGTCGTTGGACTTTTACCCTTCTGGCAAAGTCTACGTCACTGTACAATTGTACAGCTCGTCGTTACCACTTCTCTTCCACTCCCCTTCGATGCATACGGGACAGTAGATCACACGAAGAACTTTTCTCTCGAACCGACCCAAGGTGCTTTCATCCGCATTTGTCATAGTCTAGGCTTCTGCATCGTATAGCAGGACGGGGTTGAAAAGGGTCTTATATAGGGACACTTTGGTCTCTCGAGAGAGGACTTTACCACTCAATTGCTTTCTTAGCCCAAGGGAACAGCGGTCGATGGTGACGTTTTGACCAAGACGTCGGTATTGTAGGTCCTTTCTTGACGACAGCATTTACATTTGTTTGCCCTCATTAACCGTTAAACCCATTTTGCCGCCTTTTATAGGTGATGTTAAGTAGACTAATTCCTCTATAGTTGGTGTAATTTAGAGGGTCTCAATTTTTCAAGATCGGGCAAACAATACTGAGGTTCCATTCATCGGGCATGCTTTCTTCCGACCATAAGTTAGTGCATGCACCTAACCAACTTATCTCCGCTCCAGGGGCTTTATTAGATTTCACTTTAGATATGGCAATCATTACGTCGTCTATGTCGGGAGGACGGGATTGTTGGCTTTCGTCGTCTATGTTGAGTGGATCATCCTGCCTGACAGAGGAATACCTGTGAATTTCGTTTCACCTGTTCATAAAACTTTCGAACTTCATTTCTGCTTTTAAACCTCACAACATCTTCGACCGCACGCTTCTCATGCTCTCTCTTTTTCGTTATGAGAAGTCGGTTTCCTTTTATGCAGCGCCGCGAGGTGGTGGTCCGAGCTTAGCTTCTAGCAAAGCTTCTAGCAAAGCTTCTAGCAAAGTTAGGACATTGATGTCTGGCGTCGATCACAATATGGTCAATCTGGTTGTAGGTAGATTGATCTGGAGAACTCCAAGTTCTTTTGTGGATGTTAAGGTGTGGAAAACGCGTACTAGCTACCATGAAGTTTCGCTCCGCAGCAAAATCTTAGAGCTTGAATCCGTTGTCGGAACTGTTGTCGTGCAGGCTGTTTTCCCGATTATTCCACCAAAGATGTCTTCCCTTTCCAGCTTGGCATTAAGATCGCCCAGGACTATTTTAATATCGTAGCTAGGACACTGCTCATATGTTCTGTCTAAGAGCTCAAAAAACAACAGTTGGAGTGGATCTCATTGCTCCCGTAATGCCAGTGCACGCAAGTCCTTGAATTTTTGTCAAAGTTTTCAGGTTCGTGCTCTTTTCTAAAGCTTTCCACCATACCAAAAATTACCATAGGTGAGTATTGGTCTAATTATTGCCGAATACCATCTGATTATTTGAGGGTTTGGTCCCCAGGTTTTCCCGAAAATTCTACTTCAGTCGTAAAAGGCAATCGATGCCTTTTTGAATCTATCTTTAGTGTTCAGGCCCCCAATGTACTTGAAGCTTCGGTCACCATCTTCACGCAGCGCTCAACTGCTTGAGTGTGACAAGGGTAGTTCGAAATTGACATGTCGATTGGAGTTTTTTTTAAGAATGTCTTCTAAATCCTGATTACTCATTTTCTCCAATAATGGGGGTGCTGTAACTTGTGATTCGGTCCAGATAATAAAGTCAATATAATATTTGGCATTGAAGTTTAATTTCGGTCGTTTAAAGACTAACTGAAGAACTACGTTTTTTTCTAGCTTGGATAATTCTTCTTAACCCCAGTTCTCTGATGTTAGGTCTTTCATCACAAAGCATTGCCATTAATATGATCTCCGGATGTGCAAAATAAGAATTGCGTTGAATAACGGGGTCAATTATTTCTCTTTCGCTCGAATTGAAGCATCTTGATAAATTTACTAATTCGAAACCGTGACTTGGACCATTTTGCAAAGAACTGTCTTTTTTCACATTGAACCAAACTGGGCCATACACCTTTACAATGTATTCTGCAAGTATGTTTAAGTTTTCACTCGGATTAGATGTGGCAACATAAAGCCTTAGAATTCTATTGGCAGTTGTCAACCACCTAGAGTGTGCCATTTTTCCTGGGTTTCTGTTGAAGAGATTTCTAGGACAGGATCCTTTACTTTACACATTTGAAATAAATATTTTTGATCTGTACTTAAAGTATCTTAGATTTCTTTTGACAAAGCAGGTAGGTTCCCTGGGATTGGTAAAAAACCAATAACAGGAAGGTCACAACAATTTTCCAGCGCCTTTCCAATGTGTCCTGAATAGATTTGAGGTCCTAATGTAGCTTCATCCAATTTAATAACTAAATGACGCAGAGGCAATTCATTAGCATGTAGTTGGCATATGAACCATTCATTTCTCACACAAATTATGTGTTTTATAACTTCAGCAATTGTCGGTAACACTCTTTTATTTATAAGGTACGTTGCTCCAAAGATAGGACAGTCGGAATCTTGTCGAGTTACTCGCTTTAACATTTTGAATTGTAGGTATTTGATAGAGAAACGATCTTACCAGATCAATGAACGACTGATCTTAAATAATTATTGCAAGACAGATACAAACTATAGAGTGGCCCGCGAAATCCATTTTTCATCGACCACCAGCTGCACTTGTGAGTTGTGACCGATCAACCAAATCGGAACCGCACTACGAAATTCGGTACATTCGATTGGCGCGAGAAAACATTTCTCATCGAATAAGTACCTACCTGCTGCATTAAAGACCGACACCAAGAAACAATAAATTGAAATAACAAAAACCATGTGTGAACCCTCTTTTCTTCCGGTCCAGTCGCTAAAAAAAAGAAACGATTTCGTAATGCAGAAATATTCAAATTTTTTTCTATGACTTGGTAGGTATTCAAACAAAAAAAAATGGCTTAAGGTAGTATTAGGATGTTTTTTAACAAATATCTTGAGAAAGGCTCATCGCAATTTGAAGTTTTTAGTGTTATTTCCATAGAAAATTAAATTGTCTTCTTTCTTTTTTGTGAAGAATACTTTTTTGTATGATTTATACTTTAAAAGTTACAGAGCCGACAAAAAAATGACCATTTTGCCTATTTTTCAAAACTTTGAGCTGTGGTAGATGGTTAAGAAAAGTGAAAAATATTTGTTTTCTTATTTTTTACGTATAGTTAACGTAATTATGGAATCTTTAAAAGCTATTCGAATTTAAAAATCGAAAACAAAATTGTACGCTCCACCCTTGTACGTACTTCTAAATAGACCACAAGGGAATGAAATTTTCATAACGATCCATTCAAATATGACATAAGTAGGACAGTTAACCCAATTTCGTATTGGTCAAAACAAAAGCAGCTTTTTATTGCTATTTTTCTTCTTCTTATATTATTACTACAAAATCCATTGTTCTTAACTAACTTTCATAAAATGGTCGAAAACAAATACTCTAACGAAATACAAGAAAAAATATAAAAGTGGAATGAGTCAAATTAAAATATCGAAAAAATATTGCACTCCAAAATCAGTGATTTGCCGATTAATAAAATTATTCAAATCCAAAAAGTCATTCCAAATGATTCATAGAGGTAGCAGACCAAGAAAAACAACAAAACGAGGATTCTGCAATAATAATATCATCCCTTTTTATATCATCGAGAATATAAGAACCCAACTCGAGCTAAACGTAAGCGCGAGGACAATTCTGAGACGAGCTGTTGATGGTGGACTAAAATCTTTCAAAAGCTGTAAAAAAGCCTATATTTCAACCAAAAACAAGCTGGCAATATTAAATTTTACTTATGGGAATTTTTCTGCTGGGAATTTCGTTTTGGGAATTATGGATTTGGGAATATTTCTTTGGGGATTTTATCTTTGGGGAAATTAAAACCAACCCATATTTAACAACTATATTTTATTTTCCATTAAAAACTGTATTTATTTATTTCAATTTAAAAAACAAAAATACGCACTTATTGAATTCTAAATTTGTTTTTTAATTATTTAATAATCAAGGCAATTAAAGTACCTTTTGTTTTGGCTACACTGTATCCACTTGCAAAATTAAAAATTTTATAATCATGGTTTCCAGTTTTCTTTGCTCTTGATGAGCGCATTTCCACACACATTTAATCTTAAGTTCTACCAACAAAGAATTTTCATCACCACAATAGTTATGCTTCATATCTTCAATTATTTTATTATTCATTCTCATTCTGTTAAGAAAATAAAAGAATAATATTATAGACACAGAAGACAAAACAACACTCACAAAAAATAACACAATTTAAAAAAAAAGTCTTAAATAAACTCATTTCATGTGATGATATAAATTTTTCTTTCCTTTATCTTCCTTATCCTTTTCTGGTAGAGCCGTCCCTTCCACGTCCGCTCGTCCCTCACCATCGCCCGTAGCGTAGTTCGTCGGTCGTCGTCCACACTTGTGTCAACTATTTAATTCATTTATTCAGTTGAGTTCACCTCTTGAGTTGGAATATAAAGCAGCAAAAGAGAGTTCAAGCCTTCAATGTCTAATTGCCGAGGATAATTCAAGAGCATTCGGGTTACCCACTTATCATAATCCTTGCGGAAGGAAAAAAAAACAAACATCAACACCAGTTAGCTTTAAAAAAAACCTTATTCCTCCCCCCCGCGCACTCTAAACTTTCGTATTCAAAGCAGATGCAGTGGAAAATATTTTTCTAATATTTAAAAAAAAAACAAAGTTTTTCTTTTTCTCTTGGTCCTTTTTCTTTTTGCAGTGGTTTCCGTAACTCTGTTTTTTTGTTGATTTTGTTCTATTTTCTTTTCAAAATGTTCTCCTGAACAATATGTGCTTATGCCCTTAATTCTGTTATGGTTAAAGTCATTTTTAATTATATTCATCATGAGAAATCTAAATTGCATCAGGATCAGATATGTAGTTAAGGACATTATTAGTTTCAGTATAAAATGAAAATATTAATATTACTTACTTACTTATCAGGCTCCCGATCCTGAGATAATGCGTTCTTCCATCGTTGGCGGTTCCTTCCAAACCTGATATCTGTATCGCACGTTCGGTCTAGAGCATTGATGTCTATTCACGGTGTCCGAACCGTTGTAGCCGGCGTGTTTGGGCTCTTTGTATATCATCCACATCTTGATACAGCTCGTACAGTTCACGATTGAATCTTTTCCTTCATTCGCCCTCTTCGAATATATAAAACCAAATATCCGCCGAAAATGCGAAACTGTGAAGACCTGTTAAATAAAGTACCTTCCAGGTGTTAACATTACTCTTGAGCACTATCTGCTCCTTAACTATGTTGAAGAAACTTGCCTAAACCCTGCACATGTCTGAAATATCTCTGAGCTGTTACCCGTATTTTATAACATCATGCAGTATCAGTTTTATAGTGATCCCGAGTTCAGACATTGGTAATAAAAGCTCTTGGCGAATTATGCTATTATATGCGGCCCTGAAGTTGATATAAAGTTGGTGGGTTTTGCCTTAATGTGAATATTTGGTCTAAAGTTGATCTGCATAGCTTAAAGCCACTCTGGAACGTGCACGATTATAGTGTTGCAGAAAGGTTAAAGACGCTTACGTGGTACGAAATATAGGATCTTGAAAGCTATTTGTTTAGTCATCGGGCATACTCTTTCCTTTCCAGGTAGGCCATCCGAATGCCAAAGACAGTAACAATTTTTGGTTATTGGTAAAGAAAACATGAGGTACTCTTCTTCCTTGGCTCGTTGTCAATGAAACTCCATTTGTTAGCACTTTGGAGAAAGCTAATTTCTTTGCTAGGCAGTTCGGTAACAATTTAAATCTTCCTTAGAGTGCTATGACTTCGCTGATTATATGGGACCAATCTTTTTTTTTTTGCACTTAAGAGGCCTTAAAGAATATCACAACATCCACAAATCTTCTGATAGTATTCCCGCTAATGTTCTGAAGAGGTGTTCTTCAACACTGGGAAAAACACTAAATAAGCCTTTTCAACTATCCGAGCGGATAGGTTCTCTCCAAAGTCATGGAAATGCTGATTAATTATCAGCTTAAGAAATATCTCAAAGATTGAAAGTATTAAATTCAGTTCTCTACAGTATTGACTGTAATCTACGTTGCCTCGCATTGTCAAAATTCACAGGTGCCCAGTATAACAAGCTTACGAGCAGAATTCAAAAACCAGCTTTTAGGTGATGGAACATAAAAAGGATCAATGATAGGAGCTTCTAACTACCGTGGGACTTCTTTTCTTAACGAAACGTACAGCATTTTGAAAACGATACTACTTAAGCGGCACACAGCATGGATAGAAACAAGAAAAGATTTGAAAGAATTCCAAGCTGGTTTTAGGTCAGGTTACTCTACCATTGTTAATAATATTTTCACTCTTAGGAGCTTGGCGAATAGCTTTAACTTCAAAGCACCTTTCGACACAATAAATCGGGGAGCTTTATCTTATAAGTTGTATGGTGAAGGAGTATCACTTAAATTCGGTATTGTGCTTGAAGAGTTATACAAAGTAGCTTAGCAGGCAGTAAAGAATGTTGCCGAACTTTTGAGTTTCACAACTACAACAGGAGTTAGGCAGGCAAATTCAAAGTTTTTTTTTTTTTTTTTATAATTAGCAAACACTAAAAGGGTTTTTTATACCTTTAATATGCCAAAGACACAGTGTGAGCATTAGGAAAAGAGGGAAGGGTTGGATAGGAGGTGTCGGTGTACATTGGTTTTAAATTTCTGAACATTGCAATGACAGGGAAAGATAGAGCGTGGCAAGGCGTTCCATATTCGCGTAGTACGGCTAAAAAAAGAATCTCTGTACTTCATAGTACGTCCGAAGTTGAGCTCAAGGGTAAACTGATGGGCATTCCTAGAAGCGCGGGTATTACGGTTAAATTATTTAAGGGGAGGAATGCAACTGGCTATTTCACTAGAGCATAGTCCGTTAAAATAACGGTAAAAAAAGGTGAGGCAAGAGACCTTGCGTCGATGTTCGAGTGATGTAAACGAGTTGATGAAGTTTATTTCACCAATCATTTTAAAAGCTCTTTTTTGAATACTGTCCAAGAGGCTTAAATAAGTTACTGAAGCACCAGCCCAGAGATGAGAGTTATATTCAAGTTTCGGACGTATATAGGTTTTATAGATTGTAGCCAGATCAGACGGAGAAAAAAATTTCTTGCAACGTCGCAAAAAACCTAGACATCTTGCTGCATTTTTGGCAACATCGCGTATGTGAACGCTCCACAAAAGGTGGTTGCTGGTGAACATTCCCAGGATGTCAAGATTTTCTGTTTCGTTGATGCAAGTGCCACTCATAGATAGTGGCAAAGACGGTTTATCTCGCTTTAACGAAGCAAGACAGCATTGCGTTTTCGAAGTGTTTAAGACGTTGCTGAAAGTATTCTTCTGGCTGTCAAGTGTGAGGTTGAAGAAAGTATTACAATGTAGAAAATCTCTTAGCATACCATGTTAAGAAAATATTTAGCCTAGCATCGGATACGCCGAATTACGTTCTGATGTAATAAACAAGATTATCTCCTCTTTTCTAAAACATTTATTGAATCAAGATGCCTGAGTCCCTTTTGACTAGAAAGGTTGTTCTTAAAGCTATCCAAGATAATAAAAGCTGTTACAGAGAGTCGTAAACTTTTGCGGAACATTGTAATCTCAATTTTACTTAAGACATAGACAACATATCGAATTGTACAGCCATCTGTACAAAAATGGATGAGAAATGTAGAGCCTAAGGTGACAGGAAGCTTTTAACTCCCTATATAGGCGAACATACCGCAGGCTAAACAATGATCTATAAGATAGAAATTAAAAGGTTTTTCAATTGGTGCTGGTAGATTTTGGCGACCCGTTGTGGCCATTTTGTTTTGGTGACATCAGTCAAATCTTTCTTTATTATTTAGTTGTTGTACCTGTGGTATGATGGGTAGTGCGTTGGACTGTCATGCCAGAGGTCTTGGGTTCGATCCCTGCCTATGCCATTCTCCAAGAGTAATTCTTGTCATGAAAAGTGCTTTCCCAAATAAGCCGTCCGGATTCTGCTTAAAACTGTAGGTCCCCTCAATCCCTGATAACAGTACTCGCACACAGGAATGGTTGAGATATGAAAGTCACTAGGCCCTAGTTCTCAACTGACCGTTGCGGCACCCAATTTATTTTATTTATTATGATAAATCATCATGACAAATTATACGATTGAACAGCACGTTCAAATGATAAAACTTTGTTATAAAAATGATAACTTAATAACTTAAACCTTGAATGCATTGCGCCCATTTTACGGTAGACGTGGTAGCCCTCCACAGTCGACTCTTCAATGTTTGGTGGCCAAATTTGAGATGACCGGTTCAGTAAACAACCAGTCAACACTGCACCGGTACGTTCAAGGAACGCTAGATCGGCCGAGAACATCGCCGCGGTCCGTGAAAGTGTACAGCAGAACCCGAGGCAGTCTATTCCTCGCTGTGCACAAGAACTGGGCCTTTCGCAGACTTCAACTTGACGAATTTTGCGTCAGAACTTGGGCCTACATCCGTACAAGATCCAAATGACGCCGTTTGTTCGCTGACTGCGCTTCAAATCGTTTGGAAGAGGATAACAGTTTTGGCTGAAAAATCATCTTTAGTCACGAGGCGCATTTTTGGATAAATGGCTGTGTTAAGAAGAAAAATTGACGTATATGAAACGACACCAACCAACGCGAGGTGAGCAGGTGACAAAGAACCGTTACCGTTTGGTGCATTTAAATGATGTCATATTCCACATTTAATGGCATACATGCGCCTTTCAAATAAAAAAAAATAATTTTGTAATACATCACACACAGCACTGTTATATTCCATTTCAATATGGACCTGTCCTTGTTGAAAAGCCATTTATTTCCGTGATGATAACAATAAGCGTAATCACTAAAATCTTAGACTTCGCAGTAAATTACTCAATCTAAGCTTTATACCGCCCACACCAGGGATCGCTAAGGTAATCAAAAAGAATGATTAATGAAGATTTCAGACAATTTAAAAACAGCTATTTTATTCGGATCAATTTAAACTTACTTAAAAACACGATCTTTTTGTATTTTTAATTTTATGGATTTTATGAATTTGAGAAACTCAAGTTCATTTTCACTTCATGTCCACACCAAAATGTTTATCAACCCTTAAACACACTATGACCACATCAATTAACTACTTCACTACATTTATTATAGTATGTATATCCTTGTAATAAACTTCTTTCTATATAAGAACTTTTATGGGAAAAGGATACGAATAAAAATGTAATTTTTACAGAAAGAATAATAAAAGTACTGCACAAACATACGATAGAAAGAAAGCAAATGGGTAAAGTTATGTCATCGGGCCAGGCAAGTGCAAAGGACATAAATATAGGCTGCATTTAATCGAACATCATACAACCCACTTATACGATATACCAATCGACCAACGACGAATAGAAAATAGTTTGTATAAACCAACCATACCAATAGTCTGTATACACATTTAAAATGGACATTATGTAGGTATAGAGTAAAGAGATGTACATATATAGGAATACTCTATAGCCACCCCATTAATATCCTTGTCCACATCCTTTCCTGGATGGCTGAACGAACGAATGCCTATTGATTTTCTGTTTAAGTGAATAATTTGATATACCCACCTATTTTAAGGTTGACAGAAGGGATGGGAAAACGTAAAAGGCCAGATACCTACAAACTTTCTTATGGTTATGGTTATGGTTATACTTTTTACTTTATACTTTATACAACAACTAGAATTGTAAACCGTTAAAAAGTGATACAAAAACAAGGATATTTATGTATCGAGTCGCATGTCTACCTAACCTATACATATAGGAAAAGAAATCAATATTTCCAAGTTGAACCTGATGGACGATGGACATAAAGAACATGAAACGGAAAACGAAAAGACAGTTTTACAGTATAGTAGATCAAGGAGGAGGACTGCGAGGACTCAATTTCAAGGAAAATACATTTTAACTTTTTCCCCCTATCTTTTGTTTTGTTTTATGTAACTTGATTGATAGATAGAAAGGTATTTCAAAAAAAATGGAAAATGTTTCTTCAAGTCTGTTTGTCTGTCTGTTTTTGTTTGTGTCTTGTGTCTTCTTTTGGGTCAGTTCGGTATCAGGTGTAACATTTAAAAAAAAAAAAAGAGTTTCACTTTTTAGTTGAGTACCTATAACAATGGAGTTCCACATTTTATGCATAGATATTTTCTGTCTGCGAGTAGATTTAGAGTAGATTGAAAACATTTTCTTTATTACGAAATTAATTTTACATAATAGTTTACAAAATCGTTGAACATGGAATCGCCGTCTGCCGATTGCTTAAAATTGACATAATTTCAAATATTTGCTTCTTCATTAGGTCTTAAGATTCATAACACCAGTTATCCAACTTAATTTGCAAAACATTGATGTATCTGATACATCATCTGTTTTACTTTTTGATCAGCTATCTGAAAAAAGGAGACCCTCTAAACTGCACTAATTAAAGAGGCTTCAGTCTACTTAACATCGCTTACAAAATATTCTCTGCCATAATATGTGAACGTCAAAGCCCTTCGTCAACAACCTGATAGGTGATAGGTCCTTATCAGTGTGGTTTTAGACCAGAAAAGTCCAGAGTCCATCAGATATTCACATTACTTCAGATCGTCGCAAAAACCCAAAAACATAAAATTGACATCCACCATCTTTTCATCGATTTAAAGGCCGCATATGACAGCATCTATAGAGACGAACTGTATAGAGCCATGTCTAGTTTTGGCATCCCTGCAAACTCGTCCCTTTGTGCAGGATGACCATGGAAAATTCACGCTGCTCCATCAAGGTTGGAAAAACTTAACAGAACCTTTCGATGTCAAAAAAGGCTTTAGACAGGGTGATGCGCTGTCATGCGATTTTTTTTTAACATCGTACTTAAAAGATTAGTGCAGAACTCCCACGTTAACACTAGAGGCACTGTGTTTCAAAAGTCTGTCCCATTAATATCTTATGCTGATTACATTGACATAATCGGAAGAACTCAGCGTTATGTCAATGTGGCTTTTGTGACTATTGAGGCAGGAGCTGCAAAAATGGGTTTAACGGGTTATGAAGGCAAAATGAAGTACATGCTATCATCAAAAAAAGGACTTACAACACCCACGTTCCGGTCAAAAAGTTATCATCAACAGACGTAACTATGAGGTAGTAAAGGACTTCGTCTACCAAGGCTCCGTTATGAACACAGAAAACAACACCAGCGCTAAGATCAAACGAAGAATTACTCTTGCTAACCGCTGTTGCTTTGGGCTAAAAAAGCAAGGGGTAAAATATTTCTTGCATTGCCTAAGTAAACCCAAGCACCTTGCGGTATTTTTGGCGACATCGCGTATGTGATCATTCCACAAAAGGTGGTTGGTGACACACATACCGAGGATATCGAGGTGTTAAGTCTCATTGATGCAAGTGCCATCCATGGATAATGGCAATGGGGGTATATCTCGCTTTAACGATACAAGACAGCATCTCGTTTTCGAAGCATTAAAGGTCACGTGGTTTTTTAATCCCCATAGAAAAATGCTGTTTAGGTTGGAATTTAATGAGCTTATCATATTTTGTCGTTGCAGTTCCACTGCCGAAGAAGAGGGATGTGAGTCTGAAGACGAATATGAAAAGCTAAGAGTACTATCGTCAGCGAAACAGACAGGAGATGATTAATAAAAATGAGAAAGAGTGCTGGAGATAAAATAGAGCAGTGGGGCACAGCAGCATTTATTTTATGGTTTTCAGACTTGAACCCATCCAATACTTCTTCTATTGAACGATCCGAGAGGTAATTACTAATCCAATGAAGCAGGGATTCATGAAAACCGAATGCACGCATTTTCGATAAGAGAGCCTGATGCCAAACCCTATCAAGTGCAATAATCTTACTTTCTCCAAATCGATGTAAAGATTTTCACCACTGTTCGGTGAGATGAAGATCACCAATGGACCTATTACTTCGAAAGCCGTACTGCCGGTCATTAAGAAGATTTTGATCTTCAAGATATTTCTTGAGCTGATAATTAATCAGCGTTTACATGACCTTGGAAAGAAGGGACGTAAGTTCAATCGGTTGGTAATTAGAGGATAAGAAAGATTCGCCTTTTTTGGGGAAGGGCTGGACAAATGCAGTTTTCCATCCCCTCGGAGCGAGACCTGAGGAATAGGATAGATGAAAAAGCTTACGCAGTGGTTTTGCGAGCGCTGAAGAACACATCTTCAGAACCATAGCGTTGATACCATCTGGCCTAGCGGAATTATGTATGTTTAGATCTCTTAGGACTCTTGCCACAGTACGAGTGCGAACAAATATTGGTCCCATAGAATCACTAACTCGCTCAAGTACCTACATTCGGAGTCATAACACTCACTGGCAGCGTAGAATGTTCGGCGAACTGCCTAGCAACGAACGTAGGAACCGATGAAGAGGAAGAATTTCTCAATTCCTCATGTTTTTTACAAATGACCAATCATTTTTACTGCCTTTGGGACATTGCAGTATTTTTGGTCATGTAAAATTTGCAGTAATACTACTCAAAAACTATCTTTCGGACAGAATTGAGAAGGTTATCAGCAGTGAAAGTTTTTCAAACTTCTTGCCTTAACGACTGGGTGTTTAACAGGTATCAATCCAAGTTTGTTAATGACTTGCCATCTGTTTGCAAGCATCCTTCTGTACATCTATGTGCGAATGATGTTCAACTGTACTTGGTTCGGCCAGTAAACAATATAGAGGAACTTGTATCATGGACTATTACAAATGGTTTACAACTCAAACCCAAAAAGTTTCAAGCTGTTCCAATAACTAAAATGAAATCAACTCAAGTAATTTACTTTCTAAGAAAAAACTAAAAATTGTTGAAACCCTGAAAAGTCTGAGCTTTTCTGAGTCTTAATTGTAATCTATCAGGATATGATCATACAAACTAAGCCTGACTAGACGCCAGCTTGTTAAAAGTCTTATCTTACACCTCTTAACAAGTAGTTTATTCTAATATTCATTCCTTATCCTAACGGAAACTTCAAATAGCTTTCAATGACTCGATTAGATAAATTCATGGACTTCGTAGATACGACGTTATTTTTTTTATTTGAAGTTTGAATCAATACTTATATCTAAGTACTATTAAAGATTTAAATCTAAATCTACAATAAAGTACAATAAATTAAAATTGAACTATCAAATTAACGAAATATTAAATTAACATTAAGTCTTCATGGCTATATCTTTTGTCAGCAGTTATTGTAGTAATATAATAGTGTTGAGACGTCCATATCATTGCGGGAAGCCATTATCTGGATCATATCGATAAGATATTGGCACCAAAGTAGAATCTTCTCGTTTCGGCTAGCTATATGACTGGGTACCGACCTATGAAGTGAATGGTGTTCGCCCTCTCATGTATGTTACAAAGCTCACAAATAACGGGTACATGCATCGTCTCTATCTGGGATATAGCCAAGGCAAAGAAATTGACCTCTTAATTGTTCCATCATAAAGATTTCCTTCCCCACACTAAATTCATCCCGAAAATAGTTCCTCCCATTAGGATTATGGTTAAGACTTCTATGCACCGAACTTATTCCTTCCATAAAAAAACTTTCTCTTCACAGCGATCAAGCGCATCGTCTGTAAGGCTTTTAATTTCTATTCGCTGAAGTCACAGCAGTTGAGGTTAAGTTGCACCATGGACTTAGTTCCTCTTATTCTTTCATCAAGATTGTTTTTTCTTATTTCGTGCAGTACTTTTATCTTTGGAAGTCTTTCATTAAACCTACTTAGAGTTTTGAGAAAATAGTCTACATGATACTTAAGGGTGCGTATAAATTGAGGTGAAAGTCCAGTTGCGTTGGATGGCATATGGAAGATGCTTTTGTTATAGTTACTAGGCACATATTCCATGAGCCACTGTGTTTGTTGCTTTTACAAGTTTATCCTTCAAGGGGTGCTCCGTGTCAAGATTCTTAGCCATAAGTACGCCAACAATAACGGCTTTGCCCTCCTCCATTTCTAAATATCATAGCTTTTGATTTTTTTAATTCACATTCAAATTCCGCATAGTTTAGAGTAGACACTCAAGCGATTTCTCTTGAGATGTAGAGAAGCAGGCAAGTATTCAAGACACACATTATCATCAGTGGTTCGATAGCTTTTTCGGCAAATTGTAATTCCCACGGGAGACATTGTACGAGATCTTCGGTGAAAAGAGCAAACAGTGAAGGACTTAGTGTACACCCTTGTTGAACTCCTCCAATCTGACACTGACTTTGTACTGCCTTACAAACCTCCAAGCCATATAGCTCATACGTCAAAGGATTTCTGTAAAAATTACCGATTGCAGACTTGAAGTTCAAAATTCTGCAACGATTTTTAGTACAAAAATGTGATCATTTATGGAGTAGCCTGGTCTTGACAATCACCAAAGAGAAAAATTCGAAAAAGGCCAGTCAATTTAATTTACCGGATCTCTTGTACTTATTTTTTTTGTAAATAGGAAATGTCAGGGATTCTGTGAATTGTTGTTGTTTTATGTTATTAAAAATTGTTGAAAAGTTACCTATAAGTTCCATATTTTTAAACTGGTGTAGGAATTTCATCCGATCCTGCTGCTTTCTTAGCAGTTCCCTCTTGAGAGCTTTCTTGATGCAAGTTTTACTTATTATGAGATCCATAATAAGTGATACTTGTTTGGTTTGATGTAAATAAGCAGTACATTTGGCCTTAACTCTTGGTTGTGTACCTAAAACTAGCCATTTAATTTCTTTACTTATTTCCAAAAACCTGCTACATTTCTGCAATTTACCAACCGATTGGTCTCTAAATCATAATGATTCTTCTTTCTGTGTTTATAACAGCTTGCATTTCGAGTTTGCTTCAAGACACTGTTTTTTATAGGATATTTCAGAATGGTTTTAAAGAAGAGATGAATGTTTTCCTTTTATTCTGGCTGCTTTTTTGATACTTATGAATATCTGCTTCGAGTCCCTCCATTTCAAGCTTTTTCAGCAAAGCCAAATTCGTCGTACCCGTGGCATGATAGTTAGTGCGTTGGACTGTCATGAAAAAGTGCTTTCTCAAATTAGCCGTTCGGATTCGGCATATAAACTATATTTTAATAAATATGACTTGAAATCATGAAAATGAGAGTGGTAAGTCACTAAGCCCTTGTTCTGTACGGACTTAATTTATTTAGCAAAGCCAAATTTGTATCACTATTCTGAATACTATGTTCCAGATATACCAGTTATTATTATAATTGAAAATGATGATCAGAAAATGGTACAGGATCAAGTTTAAAATCCTCGACGTGCATATTCTATTCGCCATTCGCTAGACTATGTCTACAAGTGCATCGAGCATTATTTGATATTTTTTTTTCATCAAAATTAATTTTGATAGAAGCTATAATTTTTGTTTTTACAAACACCTAAATGTCTAGCTCAATTAAGTTTCAGTTCCGTTTAGTTGAGCATAGAGTCGTGTTATTCTTCGAAGAGAATGATTTGAATCAATTTCGCAAATCCGTTCAAAATTTACTTTTGGCCAAAAGGTGGGTAAACAACACTGACCTAATAAACCGCACAAAAGACCTATAGTTAATACATATACATAGACAGAGGTGCCTAAACTGAATCTCAATCCTATTCAAGAGTCAAATCCTATCACATTCTGTTTCAGCTTCGGATTCAGAAGCATTTGCAGCTGAAGCTTTCAAGCTTAAACGCATTTAAAATGCGGATATTGTAACAAACTAGAGATAGAACACATTGAAACTCTGACAGCAGAGAAGTGGCGGCAGTGCCCGCCCGGCTTTTAGGTCTGGTACGTTCTATAAAACTCGAAGGCTATATTCCTTTTGAATGTTTTTGTATGCGCCACAAAAACAAAATGTAAATCTCTCACGTAAAGCAGATTACGATATTTAAACGTTTGTTTCGAAATTTATCCTTCTCCTATACAAACCCAGACCCATCATCGCACACCCACCTTCTACATTCCCATTACGACCAAAGTCTAATCGATTTTCAAACTTTATGCAGTATGAAGGTGGGTTAAAGCAGGTAAAAACTGTCTGCCATATACTGACATCATCAATATACTTAAGTGCAATAAAAACCATCCACTATTTTCTTTAAAACTAGAGTACTCAGTTTCAAATTTAAAAGTTGATTTTGGCATATTTAATACAAATAGATCGTACATATCGTAAGATCAAGCTCAACGCCCGAAAAGATCTGTTTTCTATTTTGTCACACTGTGACAGTTGACAGCGGTATTGTCGTTGCAATTTATTTCAGAATCTGTCTGTAGCAGCAGTATCTTTCCTTTTGTTATTAAATTTATTAAAAAAAATAAAAGAAATAAATAATAAAATTAAAAATGTGTAAGAAAAAGGGTTACTCCTTAACTCTCGTGGTTTGAAGCTACATTACGTTTTTCAAATTCTTAGATCACGCTTTACGACACATGATATCGTAAGATCGGTAAGAAGCCTGTCAAACAACTGTTCGATTTTAAAATCATCCATTATCGTAAATTGCAAAAATTCAAGTAATATTTTGATACTGTAAATGACATTTAAGTTCAACAGGTGTCAAAAGGCAACTTAAAGCGACGAAATTGTTTTTGTATCCCATGGAAATCTTCGGAAGGCACTCGTTTAGAACCGCACTTAAACCACCGGTTAATCGGGGCAAATCTATGAAAGATCTACAAATGATTTTTTTTTCTTAATTTAAAATTTAAGTTTATAGGTACTCGTAATACTTTTCCATAGCTGTTAGACCATCAACTGTTGAGGTTTTTCTTCAACCTCCGAATATTGTCTTGTACATTTAAGAGAGTCTCCATAGCGGAGCTAATATGACTCTTCTGTGTCATAAAGCGTGTTCACGATTTAGATTTCTTATTTACCAAGGTTAATTTATTATTCCACAAAGGACTGTATTTTAAAATTTTTGGATGGGTTCAGCATTAATTTTTTTAATAGAACTATAGTAAGATGCCGAATTTCTAAACGGATTTTAGTGCTTATACAACATAAGATTGTTTCTAACTCGATAGACAGGTCAGAGCCCTTTCGAATTAACCAGTACATTCTTCTGTGCTTCAAGTTAAGCTCTTCTCTAGTTTCTTTTTGATGTGATTTTTCCATTTAAGCTTTGTATCCAAAGTCATCGCAAGGTTTTTGCCATTTTTGAGTCCAAATACTTACATTTTATATAATTTTTGTGCAACTTTTGTACTATATCTATCTGACACCAATATTGCAGTATCAAAAGTGGGCTTGATAGCGTTGATCTTTACTGGAATATCCATTATATATAGAGGGTACAAGATTGGTCCTAGGATATTTCCTTGCGGTACATCGGCCTCTATTTTTTTCAGTTTGAAGTACTCTTAAGATTTAATAAATTATTAAATTAAACGGTGTTCAGGAAAAAATAATTCGACTGTTAACAGTCAAACATTTCGTACTCTTAAGATTCGCGTCGTAGGACTTCAATATTTTGTAGTAATGCCTTGGAAGCTACCTATGCAGTTTGTACTCAAATTTATTTCGCCAAACCTTGTCAAAGGTTTGAGCAACATCTAAGCATATAGAAATGAAATTCCTTATTCCTGTTAAAGTACGTCCGATGAAATTTTGCATGCAACTTGATTTCTTTTGCACGGCCACCCCGGGCACGCTTGCAGAAGTCCAGACGCTGAGCCCAATTTTCGATGGTTTTCAAACATAAATCGGCCAATCGCTGGGTTGTTGACAAAGACCACAGACTTGACGTAGCCCCACAAGCAATAGTCTAATGGCGTCCGAGGCGGCCAAGCGACTAGACCATTTCGGGAGACAACACGTTCTCCAATCTTGGTTTCTAATAAATTGATTGTGACATTCGCTGTTAGGCTTGTGGCGTTCGTCCTGTTCGAACTCCAAGTTAATATCATCCATTTAGTTATGTAGTCCAATCCGATCTTTTCGCAAAATTCGCTACAACGACGTCGCAAAGATGACTTGAGAATGACGTGTGAGAGACACATTTGGGCTTTCTGAAACTGAAGCTTCACGACACTACGGGCACTTCTCTATCTTACTGGCACGGGAACATTTTTTACTGTGCTTGTGGATTCAATTTTTTCCACTAAAAGCTCAATTGTTGATCTGCGAGGATGGTTCTGATGACCATAAATTGGAAAAAGCGCTCTTAAAGTTGAGGAGACTGACACCGAATTTCGGTAGTAAATTTTAATACTTTCGACTCGTTGTTTGCTCATATATATTTCCATCATAAAATAACAAACCTTACTATAGAGAAATGTCAAAAGGGCGGCCTGAAAAATGACATCGGCAAGAAAAATCTAAAACCAGGCTGATTGTTCGAAATAAATCTTATTTAATAAATAAATAAAATATTTAGGTGGCGCAACAGTCCATAAAGAACCAGGTGTACCTACTATACTTACAACTCTCAACCATTCCTGTGTGCGAGTTATGTTGTCAGAGATGGAAGGGATCTACAGTTTATATGCCGAATCCGAAAGGCTAATTTAAGAAAGCTTTTCACAATTAAAAAAATCAAAGAGGAACCAGATTTGCTGGGGTTCAGAATATACCTCCTTATGATATTATGCTTCTAATTAGTGTTGTTAAAAAAGAGAAAATATTGAATATCTAGTTATAAGTGTTATCGTCGAATCTGCTCGAATAAGCTATAAACGATATATTTTAGCGCCGTACAAAGAAGCCTAAGGTACTCTCCAGCCTTGTAGCTATAAATACACAAAAAATAATGCCATAATGCTGCTCCGTTCTCACGTGAATGACGGACAAACAAGCAAATTGAAAGTCAGTTATAATATTATTGACTTGGAGTTTTTTAAAGTCTTTTAAGAGCTTTTTTTTTTAAAAACGGAGCAGTGATAACACATAGTTTTTACTTCTTCAAGATTTAGAAAAGGAACTTTAGGGTCATGTTACGGATCTGTGTTTTCTATTTTTCGGGTTGCGATCTATTTGCTATCTTGCGAATTTATTGGAGGTCTTTGTGTCTGGGGTATTTATAGACGCTTTGCTGTTTTCCATAAGGAGTATTTGGTAGGAGAATCTGTCGAAAGAGTGTTAAGAAACATACTTGCCCATTGAAATTAACGAATATAGTACACATTTCTTGTATGAGGTATATTTTTGCCAAAATCCATATTTATATAATTTCATATCACATTATTAGACATTTCTATATTTTGGTTGGTAGTTTCATTTGCTCTTCAGTATAATTTTGCCCGGAGTCAAATCGCGTTGCCATCGATCTACCAGACTGGATATAATTCGAATTGTAGCCATCACAAGATAACAAGGATATGTTCAATCAATAAAGTATATACACAGTGTCGTGTCTTTATAGAGCTAGAAGTTAGACCCGTTACCGGTATTATAATCCTCACCACCAAAAGTAAAACAATAAAAAGGACTTCCATTTGACGTTTGAAAAAGGATTTTTTCGTCCTGTTCTTTTTTAAGTTTTGTGTATATTTCGTCAGTTTTAACATAGCTACAAACTAACGTACTTTGTTACTAAGGAACAAAAAGCCTGGGATTTTGACAAAAGGCGGTCATGTTGTATGTTCTATATACTATATATGTATATAAATGTTTAAACGTTATATAAGGCTTCAACTTCCACCCTATATAGCTTACCTTTATATACTATATGTATAATACAGTGTAACGTGAGCTAGTGTTTTGAAATTGACAGGGCAGGTACAGGGTCGTACGACAGAGATACCAACGACAACGTCTTGTTTCAGGGATTACTAACTAAATCCATTAAATTTCATATTGTGTTTTCTTGAATTTTTTTTATTTCGACAGCGCCATCGATGTTTTATATAGCCTTTTGAATGTACATTGTACGTACATACATAATTATATATAAACATAGTTATAGGTATTTTTTGAACCCTTATAAACGTTCAAATTCTATGGAAATCATATTCAAAACGACGATCAATGTTTGCTCGTCATTTTTAGATGAGGGAGTGTTTTGAAATATAAATTTATGTAGAATTCTTTGAAAAAGGAACAAATTAAGAAACCTATATTGACTTTTCTAAAATGTTTTATTAATGTATGTATAGGTGGAGTACATAAGATATCAGCCTCTACAGAATATGCATACATATTTCCATCGGGTGTGGGTTATTAGAATTTTTGACAAAATTATTGATTTCATATTACAAAACCAAGGGGATAATAATAATCTTTAAATATTAAGGTAGGTACCTATGATTACCCGAAACCATATATTATTTTAAAAATGATACAAAATAATGGCTTGACTTACTTATATATATGAGGTAAGTAACGGTCTATTAATGGGCTACTGTCGTTGTTGTCTTTGATGTAATTTATTATGGGAAATTATTTCTTCTTCTTAGGATATATTAGAGAAAAATGGTAGAATTTAACTTCGAAACGCAGCTGATAAAGTATCCAAAAGATAGTTTCAATATTGACATTTATGTCCTTAGCATTTCAGCAAAATCAATCTATCAAAATCGAACATATTCCAATAAGAGGTTTGACTTCACCCGTTCACAGTGGTCACTTCTGATTCTGTTACTCTTAGACATTTGATATGTTTAAACTACTTACTTTCTTACAAACTAAAGCCTCTCCCAACAAACTGTTCTATCAAGTTCGGTCCCTAGCTGGATTTCTCCAGTTGCGAACTTCAAATTGGGTGAGATCACTTTTCATTTGTGCGCGCCACCTGACCCACTATCTTTCTTTGCAATGTCTTGTGGGCGTGAATTTGAAGACTTTCCGGGCCGGAGTATTGGTTTCCATACGCTCTACGCGACCCAGATATCTCAGTCGTTGGACTTTTACCCTTCTGGTTAAGTCCATACCGTTGTACAGCCCGTACACCATGTTGTTCCATTTTCTTGTCCACTCGCCTTGTATGCACACGGGACCATTGATAACGCAAGAACTTTTTTTCGAAACGACCCAAGGTGTTTTGAGCCGCTTTTGTCATGGTATTTGCTTCTGCACCGTATGGAAGGACGGGGATAATGAGCGTCTTATATAGCCACTTTGGTCGCTCGAGAAAAGGCTTTGCTACTCAATTACTTATTTAGCCCTATGAAACAGCGGTTGGCAAGAGAAGTTTTTCGTTTGATCTTATCGCCGGTGTTGTTTTCTTGGTTTTTCCAGGATCTGTTGCAATGTGAGTATTTGATCAACTATGTACTTTCCTGGTCTAAAATCAGACTAATAAGGGCGCATTAGGTTGTTAACGATGGGCATTACGCGTTAACATATTACGGCAAAAAAGATTTCTTATAAGCGTTGTAGACGGGGACTGATGCCTCTGTAGTTGGTGCAATTTAGACCCCTCCTTTTTTAGCATAGGGCAAGCAATACTGTGGTTTCAATCAACGGCCATGCTTTCTTCGGACCATATTTTACAGATAATTTGGTGCATGCTCCTTACTAAATTTAGTTTCCAGCTGCTTTAAGAAACTCGGTTTTAAAGACATCTTCTCTAGCTGCTTCTTCGTCTGTATTGGATGGATCATTCTGCCTAAGAGCGGAATTTGGTTCGTCGGTGGCGTTATTTAGTGTACAGAAGAGGACCTTCCAATTTTCAACATTGACTGCCGTTCCATTGTGATGTTTCACTTTCGTCTTTGCAGCCTTCAGTTCGAGGTTTATGCAATTGATCACAAGCTTCTCTTGTTTTAATTTCGGTATTAATTTTCCCTCTTCTTCTCATAATGCTCTTGAGTAGCTCTCTACCTCCTATGCAGCGCTGCTTTGCATGCATTTTGTTTGGCTGCATTTGCCTGCCGACATTCCTCATCAAATCAAGGGTTTCTTTTTTGTGGTTGTTTGAAACTCATCAATCCAGAAGCGGGTTCTCTGATTGTATTTTAGCAATGCACGGTTCTTGATACATTGTTTTTGTGGCAAAGAACTAAGAGAGAGGTTTATTGTGAATTAGAAGTATCTTCTCCTAGCATCTCCCTGTTTTGTCTCAGGTCTGAAAACCTTGGCTACAACGAGGTAGTGGTCTGAGTTGATGTTAGCTGCTCGGAAGTTCAGACATCTATAATAATGGAAGCGTGTCTAGCGTCGATGGTCAATGTGGTTAACGGTATATTAATGAGGAGAACTCCAAGTTTGAACTCCTTACTTACTTACTTAAGTTGTCGCTACAGTCTGGGGTGGACCTGGGCCTCAACCAACATGCGTCACCAGCCGGGTCGGTCCCTAGCAAGAGTTATTCTTCGTTTGGTTTCAGCGCTTGTGTCGTTGTCTGTGTTAATAGCGATGCCAAGGTAGACAAAGTCCTTAACTACCTCAAAGTTATAGTTGTCCATGGTGACGTTTTGTCCAAGACATCGTCGTTCAATGTCCTTTTTTGATGACAGCATATAGTTGGCCTTGCCCTCATTGACCACTAAACCCATCTTCTTCGCTTCCGTCGCAATGCTCAAAAACGCTCCACTGACTCTTCCAATTAAGTCAATATCATCTACGTATATGAGTAATTGAATGGACCTTTGGAAGATTGTGCCTCTATTGTTGACGGTTGAGTTTGCACAATTCTTTCCAGAACGATGTTGTTTTAAACCTATTTTTGACATCAAATGCATCGGTTTAAGTTTATGTTTAAACTCCGCCTTTACTTAAAATAGAACCAAACTTCCTCAACAAAGCATTGCAAATTCTTAACCAATGCACAACTAATAAGTATTGACTTAAACCTCAGGTTTTTGGATTATTCGTCGATGTTTTAGATATCAACATAACGCAGACATATCACATCCAATACAAAACCAGCCGAAATATTATAGAATTGATCACCTTCGAATCAAAAATAGGACTGTAACAATTAAAGCTTTTTATCTAAACCAAGTCTGTGTTTCCTAAAATTCTTTTGCTGGATATATTTTTTTTTGATTCACTAAATTATCTCTGAATCTTTTAAATACTCATACAGAATCCAGCTTTGAAGACGTCAAAATTGTATTTAATTTAAGCTGCTAGTGTAAGCTGCCAGTACCCGTAGCATGATGGTTAGTGCGATGGTCTGTCATGCGAGAGGTCTTGGGTTCGATCCCTGCCTATGTAACCTAAAGTTTTTTCACGGGTACTGCCTCTTGCGAGAAATTGACAAATTCTCCAAGAGTAATTCTTGTCATGAAAAGTGCTCTCTCAAATTTACCGTTCGGATTCGGCTTAAAACTGTAGGGCCCTTCCATCCCTGACAACAGTACTCGCACACAGAAATGGTTGAGAGTTGTGAGTCACTAGGCCCTAGTTCTCAAACGGACTGTTGCGCCATCCATTTTTTTTTATCTAGTGTAAATTAGTTTCATATATCAGCTTAATTGAAAGCGGTCATGCTTTTCTGCCTTGAAAGGACACTGAACAAGCAATCATGTAGGCCCTCTTAGCTTAGCCGTGGCGGCTAAAATCATTTTTAAGACATTATAGAAAATCCTTATCTTTATAATAAAGCTTAATTACTGACCATAAGCTTAATTATTTGCGTTTTCATTTCTTCTCGAAAACCACACATTTAAAAAAACACCCGTTATAAGGCCCCTTGCTATATGACACCTATACTGAACTTGTTTATACAAAAAAGTCATTCCAAAATAAAGCTTGCGTACATGACACACATAGCCTCTATGTCTTGCAAGATTCTTATCATTCTAAGCGTTTTAGAAGTAAGCACATTTAATTTTAGGTGTGGTAGATGAGTCTTTCACCTGTCACCAGTTGTTTATAGTTAAAAGATTTCAAAACTCCGGCTTTCCACTCTTATAAAAAAGCTAACGATTTTTAACTTAACTAAACACATCCATAGCTTCCCGTATGCATCATCGGTATTATCTCACATTATCCAAACATTTTGAAAAAAAAACACACATATTTTAAGTCCTTCAAGGATGCTGCAAAGGCAAACAGAACGAACACTATACTTGACTCTGTGTGTGTAGTGTACGAGTATGTTGGTACACACTTCTTTTATCAATCACAAAGAAAGCCACCTTTTCTCTTGATGAGTAAACAATAAAAACACTTCACTCTGTTGTCGAAAATCTCATGCATAACCACCTCATATAACCGAAGTCATTTATATATACACACCAAAATCCCTATATCCCGCAAAAAGGATCAACTTAAATTTGAGAAAACATCCTCGTAATACACTGACTGAGTCTAGTACAACCTTTATAGATACATACCTATGTGTAGTAAGCTTGCGGAATGTTGAAGAACTGAAGTATGTTTACTTTGGTAAAGAGATCTACTAGAGATGCATTACAAAACAAAAATCATTTTTCAGGAGATTTTTGCACCCCGCAAGTCACCCACCAGGACTACAGGACTAACAGACCAAGATTATTCTTTTGCTATCTTTCCCACACCATCTCTAAGTTTGTGTGCATCTGATTGTAATAACATTTGGGTTACCCGAGTTCCGTAATTTTTTTTTGTTTTGATCACCACACGTCCTGCATCGTCATCTTATTTCATTCAGGGTCCTTTGGTTTTTTTTTATGTTTACAGGTTTTTGTTTGGATAAGTATTCGAACGTACTGAAATTATGCATGTAAGTGTGTCACATTCACATGGATGAAGGCAGTGTTGCCATCATCAGTTATACAGATTTTCAATATTTTATTCTGATGTAAATATTTCACAACTCGTGTTACACACGTTTATGTGAGTAATTTCCTTATTATTTTTTGTTCATCTAGGCTCATTTACTTGGATATTTAAAGTTAGTAGCGATATTATTTGAAACCTGTCAAACTCAACTGTCATTTGAAGTGTCAAAATAGCTTCATTTTAACACGCAATACAGCAACAATTTGTGATACTGGTTTTGACGTGGCTTACTTTCAAAAACTTAGAAAATAGTTTTCGTTATGACAGGTAGATGGCAATTATGTGATTCAAATGGAAAGGTAGTGTTTGAACTGTAAAAAAGGGTTTCCATAATCGACCGACTACGCAAGCAATTGGAAGAATTGTTAAGAAAATAGTAAAGAGTATAGAAGTTTCTCTTCGTTCTTAACGACGATGGCGAAGATAAGATTCTTGGATGTTCAAAAATATTCAGCGATTTTTCGAACAACATTTTCTTCGGTGATAAGGCACATTTCTTAATCGGTTAATTTGTAAATTAACAAAATTGCCCCACATCGGTATAAGAAAATCCAGAAGTGGTTGAAAAAGTACAGTTGCGTCCCGCAGAAATGTGTGATTGTTCGTGCTCTATGATCAAAAATGCCAATGAGCAGACAGTTTTAGGCAGAGAGAAGCTAACTTTTTTTTCGCCGGGGCTTCTGGTATAAGCTATCCTTTCGAGTTTTGTCTTCTTTCGCTGTTTTCTAGCATAAATCGTACCGTACACACTTTCCGAGAGGGGTCTTCTTCGCTCATACGTGCTTTGTGCACAGAGTCTTCGAAATTGTATCTTTGTGGCTATACAAACTTTGCTTTGCTGTATATTTTTTAGAACTCACATTGTTCAGAATTGTTCTTCCTCATCTTCACAAATGGGACCAACTATATTCTCCTCAAGACTTTTCTCTCGAACGCTGATAAAAGATTGAGGTGACTTTGACTGAGCATCCAAGTCTTGGATGGGTGGGACCATAGTCTTATGGAGCAGCATTTTGGAATTTATGGTGAGGTTTTTGGATTTAAAGAGTCTGGATAGGCTATAGTTGGATCTCCTGGCCTTAAGCGTATTTATGCTTCTTTATTATCGGCCGCTACTATTGACCCAGGGTTAGCAAGTGATTCATCACCTTTCGTGGTCAACCTGGATAAATGAGTTCTGTAAAGCTTATTGGAAGATGTTTAAGAGTCTCGGATTGCTTTCTCTATCAAAAGGTTGAAGAGGAGACGACCTGCCCATCTGGGCACCTTTACTTGGCTTAAAGATAATCTGTTTTTTTGGGATGTTCAATTCTATCATGGATTTCTAAAATTCTACCCGGGCTATGCTATAATAATATTATATTAATAATATTTATTCGCTTGCAATGCTGCTGAGGCCGCTTTATACGTGGCCAAAACATCAGCTAGGTGTTGTGCAGCCTGGGCTTTGTATAGAGCATCCCTACGTTCCATGAGAAACTTCTTAAATCTTTAAGCCTTTGTCGTTGCTTATGTCGTCGTTGTTCTGTTTTGTTTACGAGGCACATTTTTCGTTTGTAATTATATTTGATTTAACTGGGAAAGGTTCACTGGTCCCTGGCCCAAACCTTGGTCGTTTTGTCCCCCCCGTTTTGTTTCGCCAGGTTCAAAGCTGCGAAAAAGCTATGATGGCACTTCGACCAGTCCGTGATAGAGACGGAGTTTCAACCATCGTTTGACGTTTCAAACGTCATCCGTTGACAGTTTCAAAAGCCTAGTTGACATTTCCTTTGATAAGAAGTTTGTTTGGTAACTACAGATTTCTTGATTATTTACATTTTTCAAAAAATAGGGAGGAAACTCTTGTTACACAATATCATTCCAATTTAATCATCTTCCATATGACATACGGCAACATTGGGAGCGTTTATTTTTCCAACAATTTCATTGTATCACTGCGAATACGAAGAAAAAGAGTGTGTTTTTTCTTGTGCAGGAGCAAAGATTGAATTTTACACATCACCGTGAAAAGGATATAATATTTTTATATGTGAAAAAAATTATGAAAATTCATAAACCTTCCTCTGCCCTTACCGTCTAAGTGTGTTATTGCACCACTGAACCATGATTTTTTTCTGCTTTTTCGCATTTGAACTTTCTAAAATGCAGACGACTCATAAAACGGGTGAGATGAAGGTGAAAAAGGAGGACGATGTCACGTTTCTTCTAAAGGCGGACTAAAAGTTTAAAAATCTTCTCGAATAAAAATAAAAAAATATAAAAGGATTTATATATATTTTGTTGTATTCCGCCGTAACCAAGAAGTGAAGATGGTATTAGTATCATAAACTGATTTTATAAAGTTAAAAAAAGTAGCAAGCCTTGCAGCAAGGAAACATATCCTTTTTGCGCTGGAGTTTCATCCAGTTCCTGCCGTCTAGATCCAGAACTGTTTTTGTTGGGTGGCAATTTAGAAAAGTAATTTTATTGAAACAACATTTTTGAAGGGAGAAGAAGTGAAAACTGCTGCAGGCTGCAACCAGGCTATACATAGATGAAGACTCAGCTCAGCCATCAAGCCAGGCCGCAAACAACAACACTCGTGAGTTTTTATCATGAAAAACGAGAAAACTTTATTTGTACAGATTAGAGTGTGCCCTTCGCTGTCGCGACGCGATGAGCCGCCATCACTGACTCTCGCCCTGACACATTGTACCGGAAACCAAAATAAGGAGAAAATCTCTTTTTAAATGGATTTGACTTTTGGGCAAACACATGCAGCAGTACTTAGCTATTGAAAAACCGCAGAAGGTGAGGTCTGATTAAAATTTAGAGCGCATTCTACGGGGCCGGGTGCTTGTATGACTGTCCACATAAAAGAAAACGAGGTTCATTGCCAAGTTTTGTTTTTGTTTTTTATTTTCTACAGAGGAATTTCAAATTATTATTTAGTAGTTCATGGTAAGGATGCCAAGGTTCAGGCATCCTTTGATTTTAACATGGATCGATCCATCGATTAGTTTTGTGGAGGAAAATTTTAAAATAAATTCTTATTCAGTTACAATATTAGTAAGTGCTATCTTCATATACGGAATGGATGAGAAATTCTGTTACATCAAATTGGTTTGTAAAACCTCAATCTTTGAAAAATAATGAGAATTATAATGGGTCTTCTTCTCAGCTTTAGTATAGAGATGTGGATGGATTCCCCACTGAAATATTTTTCAACCGAGAGGCCCAATTTTCGACCGGTTTTCTGCAGCAATTGGGGCTGTGTGTCATCAATACCGCTCCGAATATTCTCTTCCTAGGCGTCAATAGTCTTCGTTGTATCTGTATAGGCAATGGACTTTACATAATCGGAACCATTATTTTGATAACAATTTTGCACGATTTGCAACCATTTTAAGTCCATTTATTATGAAATAGCAAACCAAGCTTAGAATAAAACAAATGACAGCTGTCAAAAAGATAAGCTTTGTAAAAAGGGTTAGTGGATTCAAAAACCACACGTCTAAAAAAACACCCGTTACAAATTTGGTCTACAATAACCTTGGTTTTTAACCAGAAGCCTGTGTAGTTAGAGGTTAAATATAAGTAGACAAAAATTTTGTACTTGAATTTTGAAAATTTAAGTGACTGAATTAACTGTACTTAATTTTTTTGAATTTATATGTATAGAAGTACCGAAATACTTTTCAATTGCTTATTAACTTCCCATAGGAAGTTATTGTAATGGGTCCGATTTGTCAAATTGATAATTTTGACATTTCTCGACGTTTTAAGGTCTCTAGAGTCGAAATAAAAGATTTTTAGAAAGATGTCTGTGCGTGCGTGTGTACGTACGTTTGTACGTCCGTACGTTCGCGACGTTTTTTTCGTCTTCCATAGCTCAAGAACCAAAAGAGATATCGACTTCAAATAAATTTTGTTATACAGATAATAAGGCAGAAAGATGCAGAAAGGGCTTTCAACAAAATTGCGTGGGTGGTTTTTTTACCATAACAGTTTGAAAAAAAGGTGAAAATTTTGGTTAACCCTAAATATCTTACGAACCAAAAACGCTAGAGACTTGAATTAAATTTCATATAATATATTGTAACGTGATACCAAACAGGTATATTTTTTGAAAAAAATCAATGTAACGGTTTTTTTTATAAATCAATAAAACTGAACAAAAAAATTTGTCACCTGCAATATTTTACGACTGAAAAATGATTTCATCTCTAAAACAATTTTGTTCTACGAAGAATAATGTTTTTGACATATGATAAAATTTTGAGAAAAATCGAATGGACAGTTTTTTTTATAAAAAATAAAAAACTAAAAAAAACATTACTCAAAGTTAGTAAAAATTGAATATCGATTCAAATATCTTTTCAAAAACTTGAAATTTTGGCTTGAAGCTTATTTTATCTTATAAGAAATAATGTTTTCAACATTTTAAAAAATGTTGAGAAAAATCGAATTGACAGTTTTCTTACAAAAAATAAAAAATTAAAAAAAAATGTATAGAAGTTGGTAAAAATTGATTTTCGACTCAAATATCTTTTCAAAACTTTGAGATATTGGCTTTAATTTACTTTTATCTCTTAAAAAATCTTGTTGTCAACATTCAGTTAAAGTTTAAAAAAAATCGAATTGACAGTTTTTGTACAAAAAATTAAAAACCGAAAAAAAATTAACAAAAGTTGTTAAAAAAATGATGTTATAAACGGCCTTAAGCCAACCCTGTTTTGTTAACAAAAGTGAAGTGTTATAAAATGGCTTCTTTCCTTTTCTTCCTTTCTCTTATCTCATGGCTGGGATCAGCTTGAAAAAGCTTAAAGTGAATCTCTTCTTCATCAGTAAGTCAAGCCGATCACACGCCTCTAAATAAGTATCTCATTAAACCCTTTTATTATACTTATATACATACCTATTCCTAAGCTAACAATTATTACATGAATAAACGAAAATAATACGAAGTTTAAGTTTTATTTCATAAAAAGTAGAACTTAACAAATGATTTTCGACTCAAATATCTTTTCAAAAATTTGAGATATTAGCTTTAATTTACTTTTATCTTTCAAAAAATCTTGTTGTCAACAAAAGTTGGTAAAAAATGATTTCCGACTAAAATATCTTTTAAAAACTTTGAAATAATAGCTTCAAACTAATTTTATCTTATAAGAAATATTGTTTTCAACATTTGGTAAAATTTAACGAAAAATCGAATTGAAAGTTTTTTTTTTACAAAAAATAAAACTCTAAAAAAAAACAATACTAAAACTTGGGAAAAACTTACTTTCGGCTCAAATAGCTTTTCAAAAATTAAAAATATTGCCTTCAAACTTATTTTATTTCACAGAAAATATTGTTAACAATATTAAGTAATTTGTGTATAAAAATCTAACAGTCCGTTATTTCATAAAAAAATAAAATCTACTAAAAATAGTACGCAAATTTGGTAAAAATTGATACGAGTACATATGGACAAACTTTTAAGCAAGACAAATCGACAGACGGGATGGGAAGTTATCAGTGTGGGTCGCATCCCAGCCTCTTTTTTATTTTTTATTCTTGTGGTCCTTCAATTTCTGTTGAAAATTATCTTCAGAACAAAGAGTATATAAATGCGGTCTTACAAACTGTAAGTGATTTTTTTCAAATATTCGCCAGATATTCAGCATAAAGATTTTTTGTTTTGGGCTACCGGTCCATTAGCAATCTTGAGTTCTTATTGGCGGGTTTTGTGTCTGGGGTCTTTTTGGACGCTTTGCTGCTTTCTATAAAGAGTATGTGGGAGAAGCATCTGTCGTCAGACTTTGCATTCAGACAATGTAATGTTTCTTCGCAGACAGTTAGCGAAATCATGAAGATACCTCTGAAAAAAGTTAGCAACTGGTCTACGAGTATTGACTAGGTGTTAATTAGATGCTGGTGCTCTTTACAACCAAAACTAAAACACCAACATTCACTCTACCCAGACTAAATGGTCAAACCCGTTAATTATCTTCCAGCGCAAAATAATTAGAATTCAATTCAAAGCCTAAACTAAACTGAAAATTAAACATTGAAGAATGGGTTTAGAAGGCTTGCGTTGCCTTTTACTCCTGTAGAAAAAAAGTTGGTCATTCAATCAAAGATGATTATATATGCGTACACATTCGTTGTAACAGAATTTTTGTCATATGTATCCATTGTGGGGTGGCCTGCTCTTAACAAGAAATACAACAACGAAAAACTAAGAGGGTTCGAGGAATAGCCAGTGTCAGCACTACAGGGCTCCTTTGATTCTGCCCAACAGATGCCTTTAATGTTATTCTGCACTTCCTACTAGAAGACCGACACACACGTTAAATATTTAATATGTTATGTGTAGCATCAAAGTTTTGGTTTGTCAGACCCCATGTATGGAAATATTACAGAACTGATTCCGTTCGATGTTTTCCCGACAGAAACCGACTACTGCACCCCGCCTTGAACTTCAATAATTATTTTAAAGTCAGAGGATGACATGGTTGCGAAAGACTTCCATACCACTTTCTTCGTTAAAGGGCCAAAGATAGAGTGTGGAGCTGGGTCGGGGACTTCTCAGAGTCCTTAAATGTCTCTAAATCTGTTCGCCTACCTGTTTTTACCAGTTAATTCCAAACCGAATTACTAGCAATCAGAGATGCTTGCAAAATACTCAAATATTACTGTAGGTAATAGGTATGAAAAGAAAAACTTTTCAGACAGAATCCTACTGCAGGTGGAACAGGCTAGCATGTAGCAAAATTGGGGAATAGGGTTATTGGCGAAAGGTTAACAAAGAAGTGAATTTGTAAAGTCTTGGTAGCTCAGAAAGAGGAACTCACTCGAAGCATTTCCCCAAATAAGAAAGAGTAAAACAAATATACAATGCGAGGGGCAGCAATTGTAAAAAATTGCCGTCAAATTAAGGCTAATAGCCATGTGTTGATGTTGTAAGTGTTGATAATGGCAGTTTTTAATTTAAGCAAATAATTCATAAATAAATTCAACAGGGCCGTTCAAAAACTAAACATATGCTGCTTATAGACCAAACACCTTTAATCTGCCTGTAAATGAGTCCTAATCTGAGATATTCTCAATTTTTCAGGCTTTTCACCTGTGTGCTAGTGCCATTGAATAATCACAAATAGAAGTAGACACCGAACATTGCTCAAACGACACCAGCGACTTATGATCACCAAGTGTAATTATTCAATGCTAGTACCTTACCTACGTAAATAGCTATCCATGAGTGTAATTTACTATGGATAACTATAATTATTATTTCCATCGTTGATATTCTTTACAATCTTAAGTTCAGCTTATCCTGCAGAAAATAATGTAATAATTTCAATCCTCACCCTCCAGATCAAAGGATTAAAAATAAGATGTACTATAAATAAAGATGCTGGTTAACCCATCATCATCTCTCTATCTCTCTTTCTCTCAAACCCTATGGTCATCTTTCGCACTAATTGCTTAAGTCCGGTGGATAAATATACAATTCCCTCCTTCAATGGCTGCTTTTCACTTCCATTTTCACGTTCCACCCACCGTCAGTCGAACCGATGAATCGATTTTTTACCTGCATATGTATTATATTGCTCCATATCTATACGCTTTTGGTTTTTATCCGCAATCAGGAACATTAAAAACTATACCCCCAGACATCCTCCACATACTGGGTTCTCAATTCAATAGTGTGCGAAGTAGAGTTGTTAATTATTTTTAATAGTCTTATGCATGAAAAACTGTCCGAAAAACCATAAACAATTTGGATATCTTTGTGAAATTCTAATCCCAAATGTTCTGCAAACCGTGTTTGTTTTTTGTTTCTTAATTTTCTGTCAAGTATTTTGTCGAAAAAGCAGTTTTGGCATCAAGTGAAATTCAAATGTGCGGTTATTAGGTCCAAGAAATTTTGTTTTGTGTTGTTTGGAAGCCAATCCACCTGAGAAAAACCGGAATAAGTTCAAGCAAGGCAGGGAGGCCTGCAACGCCCATATTCGACGGACCAAATATGTACATGGCCAAAAATTACGGAAGAGCATTTGTTAGCTCTTTATAGAAAGTCAATCTCTTTGTTAGGCAGTTCGCCGCCAATTCAACGCTGCCAGCGAGTGTTATGTCTCCGCCTGTCATCGAGTGCGATTGTAATTCAATGGGGCCAGTCTTTTTTCGCACTCGTACTGTGGCGATAGTCCTAAATGATCTTAACATACATAAATCCGCTTGTCCGGATGTTATCCCCGCTATTGTTCTGAAGAGGTGTTCTTCAACGCTGACAAAACCATTGCGTAAGCTTTTTCATTTATCATACTTCTAAGGTATAGTTCGAGCGGATGGAAAACCGCATTTGTCTAGCCTATTCCCAAATAATATTTCTCGCCGTCTAATAACGAACCGATTGCACTTACGTCCCTTTTTTCCAAGGTCATGGAAACGCTGATTAATTATCAGCTTAAGCAATATCTTAAAGATCGAAAGCTTCTTAATGACCGGCAATACAGCTATAGGTCCAGTGGTGATCTCATGGTTCATCTCACCGAACAGTGGAACAAATCTTTACATAATTTTGGAGAAAGTAAGATTATTGCACCTGATATTTACACACCACAGCACAGCTCTCTGCTTGAAAATGTGTGCTTTCGGTTTTCATGAATCTCTCCTTCATTGGATTAGTAACCACCTTTCGAATCGTTCAATACAATTTGTATTGGATGGATTCAAGTCTGAAAATCACAATAAGTGCTGGTGTGACCCAGGGCTCTGTTCTATCTCCAACACTTTTTCTCATTTTTATTAATGATCTCCTGTCTGCACCTTCTAGTCCAATAAATTGTTTCGCTGACGATAGTACTCTTAGCTTTTCATATTCCTTTTCAGATTCACACCCCCCTTCTTCGGATGTGGAACTGCAACGATAAATATGATAAGCTCATTAAATTCTGACCTAAACAGCATTGTTCAATGGGGATTAAAAAACCGCGTGGAATTTAATGCTTCCAAAACGCAATGCTGTCTTGTATCGTTAAAGCGAGATATACCCCACTTGCCATTATCCATAGATGGCACTTGCATCAAGGAAATGTTTGGATTTTCTAAGGCGATGCAAGAAGTTTTTCTCCCCCTCTAATCTGGCTGTTATCAACAAGGCTTATATACGTCCAAAGTTTGAGTATAACTCTTATATCTGAGCTTCTGCAACTTATTTAAGCCTCTTGGACAGTATTGAATGTAGAGCATTTAGATTGAGTGGCGATATTAGCATCGTAAGATCATTTACGTCGCTTGAATATCGTCGAAATGTTTCTTGTCTCACCCTCTTTAACCGTTATTATAACGGTTTATGCTCTAGAGAAATAGTCAGTTGCATTCCTCCCCTTAAACAGTTCAACCGTAATACTCGCGTTTCTAGGAATACTCATCAATATACCCTCGAGTACAGAGTTTCGTTCTCTAGGCATACAACTCGAATGTGGAATTCAAAACCAATGTGCGAAATCTCCCCTCTCTCTCTCTCCTAGTGTTCACACTGTGTCTACATAATAAGGGTAGTATGATCCCTTTGAGTGTGCGCTTATTATAAAAAGCCAACTGAAACGGTGTAAACAACTTTTTCAGGCACTCAAGAAACTTCCTAGAGACGTGATATGGTTACACACTTTATTCTTTGCAGGATGAGAAAATGATGTATACTATCTATTTAAACCGAAGAAAATTCATACTTAGATTCCAGCTGTAGAGAGGTTATAAAATCCAGAGATGTAAGTTTCCGTTGTCATAAAGCCAACGACATTGAGGAAAACCGGAATAAGTAAGTAAACAATGGCACACCATGCCTTAACTCGGTTGATAATGCAGTTTTCGGTTGAAGAACAGTTTACTATTATTTCGACGCTACCTGAGAGTGTCAGGAGTTCTCCTGTACTTGGGAGCGTAAACGATTTTATGGTTCAAATCTTCTTTTGCAACCGTGCAGTTGCAATAGTACAGTAAGATTTTGACATACACTCCCTATCTACCTCTAATAGAATGATCACTTATTTGACATTACCAAAAATGCTGAAAGGAGCTTAGGATTTATCTGAAGGTATAAGCAATTTTTTACCCCTTCTGAACGGTCTGTAATTTACATACCTTGAAAATAAGTCAAATATCTGGGCAGGTGGAACAAACAAGCTTAAACACTTTTGGATTGTATCCAAAAAAGAGCTTTGAAAATGATAGACGATAAAACTATAATCGATGCCTTCCGTTGTTTTAATATTTTTACAAACAATGTTCTGTAGAATTAGCCAGTTGCATTCCATTCCTTTGACAATTCAACCTTTAAATTTGCACTTCCAAGAATGCACACCAGTTTATCCTTCATCTCAGTTTTTTACGTATTGTCAAGTATAGAGATTCTTTTTTAAACCGCACATTAGGTTAGGTTAGGTTAGGTTAACGTGGCTGCGGATTTAGAATCCACACACTTAGGCCAAGAGAAAGGCCCATTGTGATACAACATGAATCTAGAGAATTACTTCTAACTAGTAGAACCATTTTGAGCTTTTTATAAAGCGAAGAAGATATTTAATATCCTTTTTAGCTGCTGGGATTATCAAAAGAGTAGTCCCCCAGATGAAGTTTGCGTTTGATTGAAAGAGCAGGGCAGGTGCATAAGAGATGAGAGATTGTTTCCTCTTCTTCTTCGTCCATGCAGCTCCTACAGAAGTCATTTGAGGCTACACCAAGTCGTATTGCGTGTCTGCCTATAAGACAGTGTCCTGTAAGGACACCTATTAGGGAGCTAATATGAAGTCTGCTTTGAGATAACAAGTCTTTAGAGCGCTTTAGGTCCAGTGAAGGCCATATGAGTTTTGTGGCTGCGCATGTTGGTAAGCTGTGCCACCTAGAATTTGCTATCGCAAAAGCTGTTTCTTTTAGCATAAGTTTACATGTAGCTATCGGTATACCTATCTTCTCCCTTTCAGGTGAAATAGGTTTGACGGTTCTATTTTTAGCGAGTTCATCGGCTCTACAATTACCTGTGATGTCTCTGTGGCCCGGCACCCAACAGAGGTGAATGTTAAATTGCTGCGCCATCTCCATAAGAGACGATCGACAATCGAGGGCCGTCAAAGATTTGGTCGAGACACCGTCAAGAGATTTGATAGCAGCTTGACTGTCAGAGAAGATGCGGATATCAGAAGTTGATATCACGTTTTCTCTTAGCCAGGAGAGAACCTCTTTGATCGCCAAAATTTCCGCTTGAAAAACGCTACAATGATTAGGGAGGCGGAATGAGATGCTTAGATTAAGCTTTTCTGAGTACACACCACCACCAACTCCCTCATTTGTCTTAGATCCATCTGTATAAAAATGAATACTTTTGTTATCCAGGAGTTTTTTTTCCTCCCATTTATCTCTGGATGGAATGGATACCTGGAAGTTTTTTCCAAATAGGGTTTTAGGTATAGTGTAGTCTATGTACTTTGGTATAGAACCAAAGAGGTTCAAAATGATGGAGTGTCCCACATTGTTGTTGGTCCATTGAGATGAGGCGTCGAGTCTTATCGCTGTACTCGCTGCCACTTGTTTACTGAAGATGTCGAGGGGTGTCAGATGGAGGAGAGTGTCTAACGCTGCTGAGGGTGTGGTTCTCAATGCCCCGCTTATGCAGAGACATGCGGTGCGCTGAACTCTGCTGAGTATGTCGCAGTATGTGACTTTCTCCAGTGCAGTCCACCATACTGCAACCCCGTACATAAGTATTGGTCGGATGACCGATGTGTATAGCCAGTAGGTTATGCGAGGTTGAAAACCCCATTTGCTTCCTATAGCTTTCTTGCAAAGGAAAAGAGCTAATGTAGCTTTTTTAACTCTTTCCTGTATATTGGATTTCCAACTTAATTTTTTGTCCAATATCAGACCAAGGTATTTGGCTTCATTGGTAAAAATTAGTGGTATACCTTTTATTGAAGGAGGTACAATTACTGGGATCTTGTATTTCCGTGTGAAAAGGACGAGATCTGTTTTTTGAGGATTAATACTAAGTCCGCAGTTATCAGCCCATCTAGTGAGCATATTGAGTGCATTTTGGAGGAGGTCTCTCAGTGTATTAGGATGTTCTCCTGTGACAGCGCTGGCAACATCATCGGCATACGCAACCACTCTGTAGCCATCCCTCTCAAGGGATATTAGTAGTTGGTTAACCACTATGTTCCACAGAAGAGGGGACAGAACACCACCTTGCGGAGTGCCTCTACTGACAGACCTTTTTGTGCAAAAATCTCCCAAACTGGAGTTGATGATCCTGCTTTTTAGCATTAGATTAATCAACTCACAGATTGAGTATTCGACGTTTAAGGATAGCAGATGTGTCAACGTTGTTGAAAGCGCCCTCAATATCCAAGAAGGCCACCATAGTGTATTCCTTTTTATCTAGGGAGTATTCGATAGTTCTTACCAGAGTGTGCAAGGCTGTTTCTACCGATTTCCCTTTGCAGTAAGCATGCTGAGACATTGATAGTCTCTTCTCAATGTTGTTACGTATATGGATATCGATCAATCGTTCCAGAGTTTTGAGAATGAAAGATGATAGGCTAATAGGTCTTAGGTCCTTAGGGTTGACATGCGAGCATTTGCCCGCCTTTTGAATGGAAACTACCTTTACATCTCTCCAGCGCCGAGGTATATAGACCAGATTTATACAACTTTTAAATTCATCTCAATGATGGGCGAAGTTATATCAATGGTATATTGTAGCTCAGCTGGTATGATTTGATCTGGATTTGTATGGTTTGAAACTATTCAGAGCCCATGTCAATTTTTCTTTTGTAACCAGACCTTGAGGACATTGAGAATGTGGAAATCCATGTGCATCGGTATCTCTTCGTTAATACTTTCCTTTTTTCCTAAGCTCGCATTGTGTTTAAGCTTTAAACATGTTAAGGGTAGTTATAATCTGTGTGCAAATTATAAAAAAAGAAGTAGACACAAATGAAATTACAACCATTTTCTTGAACTCTTTTTTGTAACTATGTTCGATACTTAAGAATTAAAGAAATCAATAATCGATTAATACTTAATTTTATTTAATATCCGTATTATGTACTGTACTCATTGCAACAGTACATCCTATCCTATGCGAAACAAAAAAAAATAATGAATACCCTTCCAACCCAGATCAGATTGGGGGTTTGTTCGTTCATTCATCCGTTCGTTCGATGGCCTGATAAAAAGAATTTTTGAAATTGTTTCAAATTAATTATAGTTGAGTACTCTTCTCTGGCCCTTCTACTCTTATATGTACAGTGTACACTGAACGTACAGTGTACACACCAACATGTACTCTATGTACCACATAGCAAAGAGATAGAGCTCTCTCTATTGCTGATGCTGTTGTCCTTCCTGTAATTATTATTGCTATCCATGCGTCAATTAGTGTCTCAAGTCCTTTAAATATAGAAAAATCGATGGATAAATTTAATACAGCTATTTCAACGAACAGGAACTTAAAACTGTTTTGCTGCACTTAAGCTCTAGATATTTTATATAAAACTATTACGGATATGTTCTCAATTTTTAAGTACCTTACTCTAGTTCCATAAAAACAAAAATGGAAAAATAAAAGAATTTAATAGAAAACAATTTTTAACAACCTGATATTTTTATTTTTGTTTTATTGTATAACTTATGAGCACTAGTTAGAAATCCATCACAGAATATTTTGACCGCTGTTCAAGGTTAGATACAATACTGAGACTGGCACGAAAAAAACCATGCTTGGGTGCATTTTGTGCATTACGCAAAAGTCCATAATAATAAATTTGTAGATAAATGTTCATAAGAGCTGTGGTAAAATAATCAACTACACGGTCTGGATACTGTCATAGTCCGTTGACTTTTACAATACATATAATGTTCTTTACACTTTTAACTCTTTTAGGGGAAAAAAATTAGATTTGTTGAATTGAAAGAAGTGTACCATATGTACTCTACTCGTATGTGTTTAAAACTCTTTTTCGTCGATATAAGCAAAGCCTCTAGAAACAAAACCACAAAAGGATTTTACCTGATAACCTGTGCCGTCAAAAACAATCTGATCACGAAACAGACAACAAGTCTCTGAAATGGGTTATACGACGACAACCTTTGCAACGAATTAGGAATAGGAGTAAGATCGTTCTGTAGAGCTCTATTTGCAGCTAGTCCATACCCTGTCAAAAAACGACTCTGACATAACTGATTACAAAAAATAAGATGGATAAGATGAAAAACGAAGGAACAAGTCGATTGGGCGGGCCGTGCCCAAGTTAAGATGTAAAAATCATTATTGGGAATTTGAATGCAAAAATAGGTCAGGAGCCGATATTTAGGTCTATGCAGGCACCAATAGTTTGCATGAGAACACTAATGACAATGTACTTCGAGTCTTGGAATTAGCAGTATCGAAAAACTTGATCTAAAAATTAACCTGATGGAGTCACTAGTAACTAAATTGGCCATGTGTTGATAGTCCCTACCCGTGTTGATAGGACTTGCCCTCGATTCGCTCGATGGAGGAGAGTACGGCCAACTCTATTTAAGGTAGCAGTCTTAGAGATAGGAGAAACTGACTCGACGATAATTGCAAACTAACGTATCAACGCAAGCATATTGCATACCATATTTAAAGTTTTCAGAAACACGTGCTTTACAAACAAAAAACGATAAGCTTAGGAGAAAAACTTGATTCGGGCACTCGCAAAAAGCCTAGAGCTAAGCCTGCACCAAGCGCGGAACTTCTAACAATTCGTTTGGAACATGACACTTGGAAGAGGTTGAGAAGGGTTTGCAAATAAGTTAAGGAAAATAAAGTGGGGCTTTGGGGTTTGTTGATAGAAGCGATTACAATAAAATTAATTTCGAACTCTCATAAAGTTGAGAATATGAAAAGACCTCTTCTTCAATTTATATAACGGCCATGAAGAACCAAATTCCGATGTAAGGGAGATAGAACCACTCAACCTAGGCAACGCAGATCAACAATTCCCTCGATGAAGTGAAGATAGCTATATTTAAACTGAAGTCTGACTTGGTAGGGAGCATGCACCAACTCATCTGCAAAATATGGTCGGAAGAAAGTATGCCCGATGAGTGGAATCTCAGCATAGTTTGCTCGATACATAAGAAAGGAGATCCTCTAAATTGCGCCAACTACAAAGGCATCAGTCTCCTTAACATTGCATATAAGATCCTCTCTGCCGTATTATGTGAACGTCTGAAGTCGTTCTTGAATAATCTGATAGGTCTTTATCAGTGTGGCTTCAGATCATGAAAGGCCAGTATCGACCAAATATTCACTCTACGGAAGATCTAGGAAAAAACCCAGGAGCTTCAAATCGATACACACCATCTCTTTATCGATTAAGAGCCGCGTATGACAGCATCCATAGGGATGAATAACTCTTGCAAATGGCTTCTTCTTTGGACTTAGAACACAGTTGAGAAGTAAAGTCCTCTCTCGAGCATCTAAAATCACCATCTATAAGACACTCATCATTTCGGTTCTCATTTATGGCGCTGAGGCCTGGACCCTGTCAAAGAAAGATGAGAGCGTCTTAGGATGCATCGAGAGAAAAATTCTTCGGGTCATTTTTGGTCCTGTATGCATACATGGAGAATGGAGGAGAAGATATAACGACGAACTGTACGGGCTGTACAGCGACACTGACCTAGTTAACAGAATTAA
The DNA here is from genome assembly GCF_945859685.1 of Eupeodes corollae. Classification (NCBI taxonomy): domain Eukaryota; kingdom Metazoa; phylum Arthropoda; class Insecta; order Diptera; family Syrphidae; genus Eupeodes; species Eupeodes corollae. The sequence continues at coordinate 141,899,921 of NC_079147.1, read as the reverse complement.
AGTCCAACTGCTTAAATGGCAAGGTCATGTGGAGCGAATGGAAATCAAGACCGCGACTCAGGTGGCATACGCAGGTGGGAAAGGACCTGCCAACTTGGCCCCGGACTGTAGCGCCAACTTAAGTAAGTAAGTAAGTAAGAAGTAACATCTAACAGACCAATATCGCTTTAACCAATGTTATGGCAAAAGATAGTGATAAACTGCTATTAGGAAGACTCAGAAAAATAATGGAAAAAACAAGAAAAATTCCGAACCCATCGTTTTCGATGTAAAATAATAATTCCAAGAAGACAAAGTTAATTGAATTAAGGGTTTCGTGGAAAAGGCAATTAAAGAAAGAAAAAAAAAACGAGTTTTCTCGCATATATTTCCCTCATTTGAATTCAATTAGTCATTGGATCTCTGAAGATGAAATCTTTTGCAAAACTTCGGATCTTGACGTTTGTTACACCTAATAAGCTCGAGTCTTTATTCCTAGATGTTGCTCAAGTCGTTGACAATGTTAAGCTCTTGGAATAAAAGCTCAAACTGCATAGGAACCTTCCCAAGCATTACTACGAATTACGGAAATCATATGTTACGAGTCGACTCTTTATAGGACCGAACGACTTAAATTAATCGGCAATAAAGAAATTAGAAGCCGGTGTACGGCAAGGAAGTACCTTAGGATCAACCTTATATATTTTATATACAAATGATATTGCACCTTCACTGATGATATTGTAATTTTGGTGCCAGATAGATCAGTAGCTTTTCAAGGTCAAAACAATGCCTATCACCGTGCAAAACGAACCTGTGGGCACAGTTGTTTGGCACACCTTAGTTGCGCAATGACTTAATGTACAAACGGTTCTTAAAATACATTTAATTAGGGAGCGGGTTATGTTCTTGTTCCAGTACGTTTTGTTTTTGGTGGCGTGGTCTCCTGACACATTTAATAACATTATCGTTATTTGGAGTATTAATAGAGTAGTTATAATTTCCACACAAAGTATATTTCTTTGAGTGTTGTTTGCTATTCCAAGTATTCATTTTTTCAGATTTTGCTAACACAGAAATATCATCAGCATATGCTATCAGCATTACCTTCCTGAACTGTGTGATGTCCATTCCAGTGAAACTATATCGCTCCCGAGCTAAGCTCATTTGTGAATAAATTAAACAGCAGATAAATTGATGGACCACGCAAAAGTAAACATTTTGTGATATGTGAATTTTCAGTTAGGCCCATAATGGCTTTGATAGCAATAATGGGTTTTGAGTACACGTTTTGAAAAGTACTGAATATTTTCCCACTCATTCCAAAAGAATATAGGTGAATACATAATTTTTGATGATAGTATTGATTTTGATGATTTGATAGTATCAAATGCTCCTTTTAGATCAACAAAGAAATTACCTTTCGGTTTTGAAAGAGCAATATCGATAATTGCACGAAACTGTTTTGAAACTCAGGTATTAGTTTTGCTGCATCTGTAAACTCCTGAACTCTGTTTGATAAAATTTGGGTGTAAACACTCATAAGGTAATTTTCAATTGCAAAATTGCTGGTAAATCAGATACTGTATCAAATGAAATAATAACATGCATAAGAAATGCCGGGATCAAATCAAGTGATAAGGTTAAGAAAGCGTTAAATCAAATATGCTTTGATAAAGAGTGTATGAAGCAAGACAAAAATCATTTGCTCTTTTAAAAGCATTTAAGAGATCAAACAATGAATAATTTCGTAAATGGTACAGAATTTCAGAAAGTAGTAAGCTTATAGCAAGCGTGCATGTGCATGTGTTAGTTGTTAGTAAAAAATAATACAAATATAGCCTAACACACGCAAAAAATACAAAACAAAATTAGCATTTAACTATTACAGAAAAAAAAAATAAATGAGAACGTTTACGATAGTGGAGCACTGGTTCTAAACAATGATTTTAATCCCACATTGTTTAAATTTAAATCTATCGATGAACAGTTTAAGTTATATAAAATGCTCTTTCGACTTAAAGCTTCATTCTTCCCATAGTTAGTTCTATGGAAGTCAATATGTATGCAATCAAATGTGCGCAGGTGATGAGTTCCGCCCCGGTAATTCAAATGTACACAAGATAGCAAATATGGTGCATCAATTTCACCATTAATGAATTGATGAAAAAATACTTAGTCATTATTAACACGCCTTTAATGGAGAGATTGCATTTGAAGAAGTAGAATACGATGTTCATAGGGAGGCAGATCATAGGGATCTTCCCAAGGTAGACCTTTTAGGACAAAGCGAATGAAATTATGTTAAATTGATTTAATACGTTTTCTATGAATTTCGTAATAGGGAGTACATACCTGCTAAGCATATTCAAGATGAGGACGAACATGGCAATTATACAAAGAAAGGGTAACATAGGGATCATTGAACTCTTTTGCCCAGCGTATTATAAAACCAAGCATTGAACTTGCCTCATTAACAATAAAATTAATGTGATGTGTAAACTCTTAGTTGGAACAGAAATGTACACCTAAGTCTTTAAATGTTGAGACACGACATAGTTTTTGCTGTGATATACAGTAGTCAAATACATAACTGATTAGTTTTTTAGTTAAAGTTATCGTCTGGCATTTTAAAGGGTTGGGTGAAAGGCTATTTTTCCCACACCAAACTATCAATGCCGGCTTGTAAAAGAATACGATCATGAGTGGACTTTATTATTTTGAAAATCTTCATATCGTCAACAAAAATGAGAAGTTCACTTGAGCGTAGACATGACGATACATCGTTAATAGACAGGATGAAAAGAAAAAGGCCAAAATGGCTTCCCTGGGGAACACCAGATTGAGCAACAAAAGGTTCAGAATGTCAATTTCTAAATTTGACCTCGTAGGATCTGTTTTCAAGGTATGACTCAATCCAAGCTAAGAAAAATGGTGTAAAACCAAGAGCCTTAAGTTTAAATAAAATAATTCCGTGGCTAAGTTGGTCAAAAGCTTTAGAAAAGTCAGTGTATACACAGTCAACTTCATAACCTTGTTCTAAAGCGTTTGAAAATATGTTTGAAAATGTGAGGAGATTAGTAACGGATAGCGAGGATAAAAAAATTGACGAGATCGACTAGAGGTAGGAAAATTTATCTTGTCAAAACAGTATTGTGGTTGGTGTGTAAGCAGTACATCAGCGAATAGCAACAAACTACGAAATTTAAGGTAGTTATCAAAGGTCATATCAAGCAGCAGGGTAGCAAAATTGGATACACGATCATATCTTCGTAAGCCAAAGACATAGCGAACAATATTGTTAAAAGTGACATTAAGTTTACGTTTACTTTCATAACAACAATAGCAATATAGTTCACAACCATAAATTAAAATTGGTAATAACAAGGTCTTGGCAAGCAGCATGCGTGTGTTTATTGGTGTAAAATACTGGGTTACCCATAAAGTACGTAAAATTTGCCTATAATTCCATTTATATCGTTGTCCCAAGTTAAAGAGCGATTAAAGTTGACACTAAAATTTTTGGCAGTTTCAACTTATTCAATGGGGGCATTACTTAACAAAATCGAAGGAAAGTATGCATTTAGATTTCTTAGGGTTAAAAAAAAGACCATTTAAGAGAGACCAGTTTGAAATAGTATCAAGATCCTCATTGATATTAGTGGCGCCATGCTCAATAAGTGCCATGGGACAATTAAAATAAAGTTGAAAGTCGTCGGCGTACAGATGACAGGAACAGTTTTTGATTAGACCTGAAGTTCATTTACATAGATACAGAAGAGTAGATGACCCAAAATAGACCCTTGAGGAACACCGGACGAAATAGGTAAAAAACTAGACAGACAGTCACCAATTTGAACTGCTTGTTTTCTGTTAGACAAGTAAGAATAAACGAGCTTAGCAGAGCTTGCCGAAAAATTAAACTGCTGCATAAGTTTTTTACACAGAATTACGTTGTTGACAGTGTCAAAAGCCTTAGAAAAGTCGAGCAAGACTAAGAAAGTTACATCACCCTTATCCAGCGCTTGTCTTATTTCTTCGGCCACGCAAAGTAGTGCTGTTGTACAGCTGTGCTGCTTCCAAAAACCAGATTGTTTTGGAGTGAGCAAAGAGTTTGCTGTAAGGTAAGCGTTGATTTGTCGCTGTAAAATCCTCTCCAAGACTTTAGACAAATAGGGTAGAATTGAGATAGGTTTATATTCAGATTCCTTAGCATTTTTATGAAGTGGTATGACTTTTGCTGACTTCCAAATGTCCGGAAAAACTCCAGACATCAAAATAGTATTAAATGCGTATGTAATGTAAGGCAACAAAATTGTCAAGATTATTTTTAAAAATTTGGGGTTAATATTGTCCAGACCGACAGCACTTGACTTCACTGAAAGCAGACTTTCAACAACATCGGTTGATGGAACCGAGATGAAAGTTTTATTAAGTGAGTTTACATCAACATCGTTAGTAGGGATATTTCTTGCCTTACCAATGCCAACGTTTCGCAAGTTCCTCTACAATTTACGTCCGTTTAATGAAGAACTCAGTTGATTAGACAAAATTTGAGATTTGGCTAAACGGATTTTAGATGTGACTTTGTTTCGTAGTGAACAAAACAAGCGTCGCAATTCGGTCAACCGATATCGCTTCCAGTTGTTATATGCATTATCTCGTTGTTGCATCAACAGTCTAATATTTTGCGTGAACCATGGTTTATCATTAGAGTTTAGAGTTTTTGTTTTCAAAGGAACATGCGTATCGAAAAGGGTTTGGACATTATTTGTTAAGAATTGCCATTGTTCGTTAGTGGAATGCATAGAAAATACACTCTCCCAATTGATGAGTCTAGTATGATCTTCAAGATACTGAAAGTTAATGCTTTTAAAGTCACGGTATGATATTTTTTTGTCAGAATGTTCGAGATTGAATTTGATTGTTAAAAAAATTAAGTCATGTTTTGAAAAAGCAGGTACGGAAAGTTGATCATACAAGGCTACATCGTCTATGTCACTTACAAAAAACAAGTCAAGCAGAGTTGCCCCACTATCAAAAAAATGAGTTGGATTAGTGGTGTTAACTGGACTTAAACTGAGCGATCGCATGCTATCAGTGAAAGTATTGGTATTCAATAAGTTGCAATTGAAGTCTCCGCATAATACAATATTAGGGAAACCCAACGAGACTTCTTTTATAACTGACAAAAGAGGTGAAAAGTCTATGTTCCTATTTGGCCTATAAAGAACCCCTAAAAGTAGACTACTGTCACTGCCCAGAAGATCAATGAACATATATTCAAGAATGCTACCTGCGTCGGACGTAAACTTAAGTTTGCATTTGATAACAGATTTAACAAATATTGCCACACCACCCCCAACACCATCAAGTCTATTTAACCGAAGAGTACGATAGCCCTCTAATCTGCACAACTCGTCACTTACTTCATTTCTTCGAAACATGGTTCGGTGACACAAACGACATCAACATCTGAATTAACAAAGAGATCACGGAACTCAAAAATTTTCGGTAATAAGCGCATTAATATGAACAAAATTTTTATTTTTATTTTTCGGAGTTCTTTTGCGCCGTTTGGAAAAGTGGGTAGAAGAGAAAAATATACTATCAAACTTCCAGGTTGGATTTAGGAAAAATGATTCCACTGTTGACCAAAATCCGAATGGAAAGAATCCGGATAAATGAGTTTCTATATACTGACGTCATGGTCATCTGACCAATCTATCGGAATCGAAAGAAAATCTCCAACTGATGATAAACCGACCAGCTGTATACTGCGATAAATTGGGATTGCAAGTCAATACAAATAAAAAAAAGGCTGGGATGCGACCCACACTGATAACTTCCCATCCCGTCTGTCGATTTGTCTTGCTTAAAAGTTCGTCCATATGTACTCGTATCAATTTTTACCAAATTTGGGTACTATTTTTTATGAATAAACGGACAGTTGGATTTTTATATAAAAATTACTGAATATCGAAAACAATATTCTCTGTGAAATAAACTAAGTTTGAAGCCAATATTTTTAACTTTTGAAAAGCTACTTGAATCGAAAGTAAATTTTTACCATGTTTTAGTATTGGTTTTTTTTAGAGTTTTATTTGTTGTAAAAAAGCTGTCAATTCGATTTTTTTCAAAATTTTATCGAATTTTGAAAACAATATTTCTTATAAGATAAAATTAGTTTAAAGCCAATATTTCAAATTTTTGAAAAGAGTCGAAAATCAATTTTTACGAACTTTTGTTAAATTTTGTTTAGGTTTTTAATTTTTTGTACAAAAATTGTCAAAACAACAATATTTTTTGAAAGATAAAAGTAAATTAAGATATTTGAGTCGATAATCAATTTTTACCAACTCTTATTAATTTTTTTTTTAGATTTTTATTTTTTGTAAAAAACTGTTAATTGGATTTTCTCAACATTTTTCAAAATGTTGAAAACAATATTTCTTGTAAAATAAAATAAGTTTAAAGCCTAATTTTCAAGTTTTTGAAAAGATATTTGAATCGATATTCCATTTTACCAACTATAAGTAATGTTTTTTTTTAGATTTTTATTTTTTTATAAAAAAAACTGTCAATTGGATTTTGCTGAAAATTTTATCAGATGTCAAAAACATTATTCTTCGGTGCACAAAATTATTTTGGAGATGAAATCATATTTTAGTCGTAAAATTTTGAAGGTGACACATTTTTTTTTCAGTTTTTTTGATTTATAAAAAAAAAACCGTTAGATGGATTTTTTTCAAAAAATATACATCTTTGATATCACGTTACAATATGTCACATAAAATTTAATTAAAGTCTCTAGCGTTTTTGGTTCGTAAGACATTTATGGTTAACCAAAATTTTCACCTTTTTTCAAACTGCTATGGTTAAAAAAACCATCCACGCAATTTTCTTGAGAGCCCTTTCTGCATCTTTCTGCTTTATTATCTGTATAACAAAATTTATTTGAAATTGATATCTTTTCTGGTTCTTGAGCTATGGAAGACGAAAAAAAAAACGTCGCGAACGTACGGACGTACGAACGTACGTACACACGCACGCACAGACATGTTTCTAAAAATCTTTTATTTCGACTGTAGGGACCTTGAAACGTCGACAAATGTCAACATTTTCAATTTGACAAATCGGACTCATTACAACAACTTCCTATGGGAAGTTAATAATGATCTTTTCGCGATTCAATCGGACTTTAAAAGAACTTTGAAATTACAAGCGGATTATATTATTAAAGTGTTAGGCTCGTTTCACACAACAACAAACGACAGCATGACAAAATGCCTACGCCGCGCCGCACCGCCCCGTGTAGCAACCGTCTACTGCCACTACAGTATACGGCAGCCGGACGGCAAGATAAACTTAGTAGCGTACGTGATGAAATGTATGTTTTCAAATCATACGATTTTATTTGTGCGGCAGAGTTCGATCAGCCACTTCAAGACACCTGTGAAAAAGTATACTAAGAACAGGAACCCTGCATATATCGTGTTTTACCGTACTGTTAAAACCGTATAATGTGTAATTAGCTATTGATCCGGCTTCTGCCGTCCGGTTTTTTGACGTACAGTCAAAACCGTGTAGTGTAAAACGAGCCTTAGGCTACCCAGATCAGCGATTGAGTAAAATTATGCTGCTATACGAAATAAGGAACAAAGATTGGTGGTTTGATATAAATCCATAGAAGACTGCTTCCATTTTATAAACGTAGGTCCAATTTTCAAATACAAGCGATTCTCATATTTAAAAAAAATTCTCTCTCACTCTACAAAGAGACGATCCTAATATTGGATAGACCAGATTGGACAAATCTTGTCAACTATCTGGGGGAAATTTTCAGATTTAGAATGACAAAATTATGACCAATTTTGAAAAGTTTTAAAATACAAATAATATTTACAATGAATCCTGTCACTGCTCCTGATGCCAATAAAATTTCTAAACTACATTTACAAGTTCCAAATATGTACAGTTGTGTTCATAAAAATAGAAGTGCTGGTAACATTTTATTAGATTGTCAATTATTTAAAGAACGAAAATTCTTACAAAAAAAATTAACATATTACTTGCATCTAAGGGTCTTTCGTTTTCATATTAGAGGCTTTTAGCTTGAAGTTATACTTTTTTTTCCCAGTGAAAACCTATTATTTCAAACTCTCTGGATATAGAGTGTTCATAAAAATATCAGTGGTTTTGATTTTATAATTAAAAAGTATATAAAATATTTTACTATATAAAGTTTTAAGTATTTGTAACATACTAGCATATAAAAAATTAATAAATATTAGCTTAAAAATAAACAATCAGACGGTCAAGACACTGAACCGAAGAAATTCGAAAATTTATTCGAAAACTGCGTTTGGAGACATCCTAGGCTGCTCAGCAAATATGGTCAGTAACCCCTTAAAATTTCAAAATAAACCGAAAACGCGAGGCTTAAAAAGGATGACTACTGAAGGTTAGGGTTAGGTTAGGTTGGAGTGGCTGTCCAGATGTCATTGACACACGTAGACCTCAAGGGTCCATTGTGATACCACTAATGAGGTTACTCATGGGAGAGTAATGAATTTAAACAAACCATTTTGTACTTTTAATAAAGTTAGAGAGACTTTTTGTGTCAATCGTTGCCAGTTCACTGGTGTTATCGAAGAAGGGATTACCGTGAAAGTAATTCCTTCTAATGGAGAGTGCTGGACATGTACATAGAAGGTGTTGGACTGCTTCCTCTTCCTCCTCGTCCATGCAGCTTCTACAGAAGTCATTTGTGTAGACCCCTAGCCTCAGAGCATGTCTTCCTATGAGGCAGTGTCCCGTTATTACTCCAATTGTAGAGCTTATACTTTGTCTGTTCAGTGATATCAAGCTTTTTGACCGTTTTAAGTCAATACTTGGCCATATTTGCTTGGTTGCTAGGCAGGTGGTACTTTGTGACCATCTAGGATTTGTTGTTTCTAGAGCATATTGCTTGAGAAGATATTTGCATGTAGCAAGTGGTGTTCCTATGTTATGTTTTTGTCTAACATAAGGCAGAAGTGTTCCGTTTTTGGCGAGCTCATCGGCTTTGCAATTTCCCGGAATGTCTCTGTGGCCCGGCACCCAAATGAGGTGAATTTTAAACTGTTATGTCATCTCATTCAGAGATGATTGACAATCGTGGACTGTTTGAGAGTTTGTGGAGACGCGAGAGATTTAAGAGCGGCTTGGCTGTCTGAGAAGATTCGTATATCCTTACAAGATATAACGTTTTCTTTGAGCCAGGATAGTGCTTCTTTAATCGACATTACTTCTGCCTGGAATACACTACAATGATTTTGAAGTCTATAGGATAGACTGAGATTCAGTTGTTCTGAAAAGATACCACTTCCAACTCCGTGATTGGTCTTTGAAGTGTACCGCATAGTCTTCCAGGGGTCTCTCTTCTTCCCAGGAGGATCTTGAAGGGATGGACACATGGAATCTTTTACCAAATACCATTTTTGGGGTGGTATAGTCTAAGCGATCTGGGATAGATCTGAAATTGTCGAGAATAGTAGTATGTCCAGTATTGTTACTGGTCCATTGAGAGGTGGCTCTAAGCCTTACACACGAGTTGGCAGCCACCTTTTTAGAGAAGATGTCAAGTGGTGTAAGGTTTAAAAGCACTTCCAGTGCTACGGTTGGTGTTGTGCGAAGTGCTCCTGTGATGCACATACCTGCTGACCGCTGGACTTTGATGAGCTTATTTAGATTTACCATCTTGTCCAGTGCGGTCCACCATACGACGGCTCCATAAATGAGTATCGGCCTGATTACTGAAGTGTAAGGCCAGTGGGTCATTTTTGGGGAGAAGCCCCATTTTGATCCTATGCCCTTTTTCCAAGTTAAAAGCGCTACATTAGCCTTTTTGACTCTTTCATCAATATTTGCCTTCCAATTTAGTTTTTTGTCTAAAATGAGGCCCAAATATTTAGCTTGATCGGAAAAGCTTAATGGTATTCCTCTAATCTTGGGTGGGCTAATGTGGGAATTTTATATCTTCTCGAAAAGAGTATTAATTCTGTTTTGTGTGGGTTGACGTCCAATCCACATTGCTTAGCCCATTTAGTTAGCCTGTTTAGGGCATTTTGTAGGAGTTCCGAGAGAACTTGGGGGTGCTTCCCAGATACGGATATCGCAACGTCGTCAGCATAGGCAATCACCTTACAACCCTCTGCCTCCAATGCTGTAAGTAGGTCGTTTATTACCATGTTCCATAAAAGAGGCGAAAGGACTCCACCTTGGGGAGTGCCTTGATTCACCGATCTGGTGTTAGTAAAACTTCTTATGTTAGAAATTATTGTCCTGCTTTTGAGCATGAGACTTATAAGATCTATGAGTGACTTCTCTAATTTCGGCTTATCCATTGCTGTTGTGATCGCCTGGTAACTGACGTTGTTGAAAGCTCCTTCAATATCTAGGAACGCTACCAGCTTATATTCTTTGTATTAGAGGGAATGTTCAATATTACGTACCAGCGAGTGAAGTGCTGATTCTACTGATTTTCCCTTAGAGTAAGCATGTTGAGCTGTGGAAATGAGACATGGTTTCAAATTATGTCTGATATAAATTTCAATCAATCTTTCCAAGGTTTTAAGAAGGAAGGATGATAGGCTGATTGGTCGTAGATCTTTAGGGTTAACGTGTGAGGGTTTCCCTGCTTTGGGAATGAAGACTACTTTTTCCATTCTCCAGGCTTTGGGAATATATCTCAACCTTACACAGCTTGTCAGAATGATTTCCAATGGTGGAATAATCATGTCTGAGCATTTTTGTAGTTCGGCCGGAATGATTCCGTCTGGTCCTGGAGATTTATATGGATCAAAGCTGTCTATGGCCCATTGCAGTTTTTCCCGCGTTATTAGATCAACTAAATCGCTTGTATAAGATAAAGACTCTGATGTTACGAGTCATTGATTATGGTAGAGCTACCTGGAAAGTGGGTGTCTAATAACAGATTAAGAGATTCTTTATCTGTGATAGTACACGTGCCTGCTTCTGTCTTTAAAGCACTGGGTATTGTTGGACTTTTTGAGAGAATTTTCCTGAGTCTTGAGGCTTCTGAAGCATTTTCTATTTTACCACAAAAATTTCTCCAAGAAGACCTCTTACTCTTTCTTAATTCTTTTTTATATTGCTTTAGAGCTTGTTTATATAAGGCCCAGTCAGAAGGAGATCTAGTGTACTTAAATCTGTTGAAGAGTTTGCGACAGCTCTTTCTGAATGGTTCTAGTTATTTATGCCACCAATAAGGTTTCTTTTCACCCTTTAAAATGGTTACAGGGCATGAAGATCTCATTGATTCATTTAAGGCTTCGGTGAGATGATTTACAGAAAGGTCTAGTTCATCTTTACTGGAGGAGCTTTTAAGAAGGTTATGATTAAGCAGTTGTGCTAGTACTTCCCTATAACGCTCCCATGACTACTGAAAGAACTGACTGAAAAATTGTTCAGTTAGCAACAGAGAGCCCTTCCATAGGTTCTAGGAAAATAAGAAATAGGATTCAACTGTGTGCTAGCGTTGTCACAATACGAAGACGTCTTTTATAAGCGAAGTTACCAGCCCGAAGTCCACGCAAGTTACCATTCTTGACGAAAAGGCATGTGGCAAAGAGAATGGAGTTTGCCAAAGTGCAAAAGAGAAATAAAGTAATGTTCTGTGGAGCGATGAAAGCAAAGACGGCCATTTTGGTTCCAAGGGTCGTCGAGAATATGTGAGGAGACCCCAAAATGCAGCAAACGATTCACGGTACACTATAAAAACAGTGAAGCATGGTGGAGGAAAAATGATGATATGGGCTTGCTTTTGATATCACTGGGTAGGGCCTATTAATCCCATGGGGGGTATAAGGGATGCAATCGGGTATGTAAAAATTCTCGAGGAGGTTATGTTACCCTTTGCTGAAGAGGAAATGTCGTTCGTTTGGGTAGACGAACAATACTGTGACCCAAAGCATACGTCAAAAAAGGCTAAACCATGGTTTGCGCAGAAGAAGTTATCTGTTATGGAGTGGACCGCTCAATCCCCCGACCTTAACCTCATCGCAAATTTGTGGGGGGATGTTAAGAACGCAGTTTATAAAGCAAAACCCTAGAATTCGAAAAAATTGTGGTAACCAGTGCGTGATTCTTGGAACCCAATACCAGTCTGAAAGTGTCAGGTTTTAGTAGACTCGATACCACGTAAATGCGAAGCATCATAAAAAACAATAATTATGCAACAATGATCTATTTTTATGAACAGCCAAATAATTAAAAAACGGGTTTTACTGTGACAAGGCTAACGGTAAAAATCGATAATACTTATTTTCTGTTATTATGAATTAAATATTTTAGTTTGTTATTAGAATTTTAACGAAAAATATTATAACGTTGATATTTAAGGCCATTTTGTTCTATTTGGCGAGCGCTGCTATTTTTATTAACACAACTGTATATGATTTTTCATTATTTTTAAATTTTACTTCAGAAAAAAGTCTAAAAAATGTTTCTTCAACAGGACGCATAAGCCACACCAGCTCCAGTATAATTTGTACTTCCTATAAACACGAAGCCTTCGTTATAATATTTAGTTTAGCGAACTCAAGAAGATTGTAAATATTTGAATATTTTAGCTCCCTTAATTTACTCCCTCTGTATAATGTATACTTCATTATTTCCTTTCACGAATGTTTACTCATCTCTTATGAAGTCAAAAGAGAAAGAGAGAGAGAGAAGTAGAATATGTATGTATATACTCGATTAAGGATGTCACACTTTGACATAGTCCTTCTTCTTGGACTTTAATCAACAGTAACAGTATTAAAAAAAATCATAAAATTACACAAAATGGCACCAAAAACTGTATAAATAAGGTTTCCTTGGAAAGTTCATTTCTTTAAAATCCTTTGACCATTGAATTTTTCAAAAACACACACAAATTCTGACTTTCTGATTTTAAATGAAAAATCAATTACGAAAGTGTTGTTTTCAAGTTTGTGTTTTTTTCTGTATTTTCGAATTTATTGACTATCTTGCAGTCTTTTACCTCACAAACAGATTCATTCCCGGTTATAACACGAAGAAGAACCTTCCACATTCCAGATATTTCAATATGGCCACATGAATTGAAAGTAAAGGAACATGTAGCTACATAAAGGTTCTGATACCTTTACCTTCGTCTATACGTCTACGTCTGCTAAAAGCTATTTTCTTATTCTTCGGAAAATACACAAGTTAGCTAAGGCTATCGGGGCCGGCAGCGCCATTTTCATATAGTCAGCTTTGTTATACAAAAGACCGTTGCAATATGTCTGCTTTTTTTTAGCGAGCTAAATTCCAACAGGGGGGTGGAACCAACCCCTTTTGTCCGTCTTAAGCTCTGTAATGTTTTTCTTGTTTCGTCCTTTTTATATAACATTGTTCAACTACAAAAGTTCCTAGTACCTATAGTTTGGTCGAAATTTATTGCACAAGGAATTACTTAATTTTCCAGAAGCCGGGCGGTCGGTCGGTAGTCTGAAGTCTGAAGGTGAAAAGGATATCGAACTACTATTCCTTTTACCATTCCACCTACCACCGAACGACCTCAAACTAATTTTCGAATTGAATTTTTTGGTTAGTAGTAAGAGATATACTGATGGTATCCTCCTTTCGTTCAAATGGACTAAAGACGAGACGCGATGCAGACGGAGGTTAAAATGAATGTAGGCGAGTTCTCCGGTCTTTTCTCTTCTTTTTGTTTTTGTTTTATTTCTGCAGGACAAAGTTGAGTTGACAATATTAGTAGTGTTAAAAAATAAAAAATATTCTACCGATATCCCCTCCTTCTAAGGCCTCAAATACCAAAGAACAGTACAGGTCCTTAATAGCAAGGAGACTTTTTTTTTTAGATAGATATACATACGAGTATGACCAAAATTAATGTTGGAAAAAAGAAAATAGGCTAACTACATTGATTATACCTTTATAACTGCCAAGTTAAAGTATTATTCACTTGAAAAACTTTTGGGCTAATTTCGCTGTCTCACGCGGGTTGTGTTTTGGTAGACATGTTTCTATGGTAACAACCTAATATAGAATTAAGTTAGACAAAAATTGTTCAGCATAACTCTGACTGACGATGACGTTAACATGCACAGTAAAAACAAAAAAAAAAATGGAAAATTGGAAAATGGATTTCCATGGAAATTTATGGTGTGGCACTACACAACGGACGACCTATGAAGAGCTCTAAAACTAGGTACATCCTTGTGTACTATAAACTGAGTGATACCGGTCGATATGGCTTCAGGCAGAAGGTCATAGTGTCAGACATTTTTATTTCTTTCAATTATATTTCAGAAATACCTATGAACAAAAAGTTGAACAAACATTTTTAGGAATATAGAAATATTCAAATGTTACTTTTTTTAGTTGTATTTGAGGTTGTTTTCATCAGAATTCAAGTTAAATCAATAAAATGGAATGTTTAGGTTTTATTTTATTGTATTCGTATATAAAGGAAGTTACTTTTTTTGTATTTAAATTTCCTTGTAACTAAAGAAAAATACCCACAATTAAGGAAAAAAATAAATGAATAAACTTAAAGGTAGTATGTAAGTACCACATTAAGAGACGTTTTCTAATCTTTCTGGAAATCATCTCATACTTTTATTAATATACTTATTTGCATAAGATACAGACATTTATAAAATAAATTATAATTAAGGATAAACCCATTCCATTAAATATGTGTGACGGCCTAGCATGCCCGCTATCCTTTGGTTATGATAGATACTACTAAATGATTTTTTGTTTTGAAAAAATGTCCTTTAATTTGAATAAACCTTTGTACAAACAATTATATTTGCATTTTTTGGGCTGGATGACACCTAATTAAGATATTCATATATTAATATTGAATTAGTATCAAAATGATATCTATATAAATACAGAAGTAATCTTTACTCGATTATTATGAATGGGAAAGTCAGTGTGTTTGTTTGCTTGTTTGTCCGTCCCTCACATCGCTACGGAGCAATATTAAAACATGTTTTTTTGTGTATAGGTTTCAGCAAGGCTGAAAAGTGTTTTAAGCTACTTTTTAACGCAATAAAATATCTTATTCACATCTTAATCGAGAAGATCCTCCAGTAAAACTTAAAATTAGGTATTCAGTATTTTCTTTTTTATAGAGTACTAATTAATAGCATATTATTAGGTGCCTCACCGCATATATCCTTAACCTTAGCATATGATTAGGTGCTCACTTTTCTTTTGGTAACTGTCAAATTGTAGTACCCGTGGCATGATGGTTAGTGCGTTGG
The DNA here is from genome assembly GCF_945859685.1 of Eupeodes corollae. Classification (NCBI taxonomy): domain Eukaryota; kingdom Metazoa; phylum Arthropoda; class Insecta; order Diptera; family Syrphidae; genus Eupeodes; species Eupeodes corollae. Next base: position 141,884,634 of record NC_079147.1, on the reverse strand, counting down.
ACTGTCATGCAAGGGGTCTTGGGTTCAATCCCTGCCTGTGCCACCTTAATTTAAAAAGAATAATTTTTGCGGGTACTACCTCTTGCGAGGAATTGACAAATCCTTCAAGAGCAATTCTTGTCTTGAAAAAGTGCTTTCTCAAACTAGCCGTTCGGATTCGGCCAAAAATTGTAAGTCCCTTCCATTCCTGACAACGGACTGTTGCGCCACCCCATTTGATTTGAATTGTCAAATATTTACATTAAAAAAAGGGTTGGCTTGCGATCCACACCGATAACTTTTCATTGACCCTTAAAAACTTTACTTACTAATTTATTAAGGTGGCGCTGGAGCCTCGAGCTGCGTTCTTCAAGTTGGCTTGGCCCCACCTTATCAGCGGCCTTCTTATACTGTGCTATCTAATGAGCGTAGAATCGATTTCTTTTCCGATCGGAGCATTAGTAACCATACACTCTACGTACTGCAGCCATGACAATCATTGGACTTTTATTCTTCTGCCTAGGTCCACTTTGCTTTACAGTCCACAGCGCTTGTTATTTCATCTCTCGCGAAACGATCCAACGTGCTTTTATCTTATTTTTAAAAGTCCACGCCTGCACCGTATAGTAGGACGGTGATGATGAAGGTTGTATATAGCGACCCTTTGGTCGTTCGAGGGCTTTGCTACTTAATTGCTTTCTTAGCCCTAAAAATAAGCTGTTTGCAATTGTAGTTCTGCGTTTGATCGCAGCGCTGGTGTTGTTTGTTTTGACACCCTTTCCCTTGTAATCAATAAGCAAAATCCCATCCGAATCCCATAGAATTATAGCCATGATTTTTCCAGCTGATTGTGAGACCTGTTTTGACTCAGGCTCAAAATGATGAACCCAAGTTTCATCCCTAGTCACAATGTGGGCAGTAAATTCATCTCTCTTTCCATTAGAGAGATTCAAAATCTTCTGACCAACTTAAAGCAAAAACCTTCCAATGACCTTAGACATGCCTAGATGCTCATGCAGAATATATAAAATGGTTGTAGGTGATACTCCAACCATTTCTGCAAGTTGTTTCTTCTTTAGTCCAGAATCTTCCAGAACAAGTTCCTCGACTTTCCCGACGATGTCTGAGAAAGTTGCCTCAATCGGTCGGCCCAAGCGCGCATTTTCTTCTATAGACTCTCTACTTTGTTTAGAATGACTGTGTCACTCGTAAATCATTATTTCATCAAGGCAAGAGTCCCTGTAAACAGCTGATAACTCTTCCAAAATGATCTAAGGCTATTTGCCTTGCTTTGTCAAGACCTTTATCAATGCTCGAAGCTCAATTGACTTTCTCACTTGAACCAAGTTCGGCATACATTTCTATAACATTTCTATATTTCTATAATTACACAAATTTCCCCCAGGGCTGCTCCAACTACTCCTCCAACAAAGTAGTAGTACCAGTGGCATGATGGTTAGTGCGTTGGACTGTCATGAGAGAGGACTTGGGTTCGATCCCTGCCTATGCCATCTAAAGTTTTTTTCACGGGTACTGCCTCTTGTGAGGAATTGACAAATTCTCCAAGAGTAATTCTTGTCATGGAAAGTGCTTTCTTAAATTTGCCGTTTGGATTCGGCTTAAAACTGTAGGTCCTTTCCATTCCTGACAACAGTACTCGCACACAGGAATGGTTGAGAGTTGTCAGTCACTATTCCCTAGTTCTCAAACGGACTGTTGCGCTACCCAACTTATTTTATTTCATTCGTACCTCAAAACTACGTCTAATGATGGTAACGTTTTGACCAAGACGTTGTCGGTGTTGTAGGTTTTTTTTTTATGGCAGCATTTACTTTGTTTTGCCGTCATTAACAGCTTAACCCATTTTTGCGCTGCCTCTGTCCCAATACTCACAAAAGGCCTATTGACAACATCATGCTAAGGTCGTCCGATAATGTCAATGTCATCAGCATATGCTAGGAATTGTCCAGACTCTTGGAAGATGGTGTCTCTAGAGTTGACGTTGATGCTCTGCACTAATCTTTCAAGGAAGAAGTAAAAGAGATCTCATGACATCGCATCACCTTCTTAAAACCTTTTTGGACATCAAAAGGTACGGTTAAGTTGTTTCGAACCCTTATGGAGCACCACGAATTCTCCATGATCGACATGTAGCTGGACAAATATGACAAGGATGCCAAAATTATAAACCACTCCAAACAGTTCGTAACTTTAGATGCTGTCATATGAGGCCTTGAAATCGATGAAAAGATGGTGGGTGTCGATTTGATATTCTTAGGGTTTTTCCAGGATCTGACGTTATGTGACTATTTGATCGACTATGGAGTTTTCTTGTCTTAGAACACACTGATAAGTACCTATAATGTGTTTGGCGATAGGCTTTAAACGTACACATATTCCAGCAGAGAAGATTTTGTAAGCGATGTTAAGAAGACTGATTCATCTATAGTTGGTACAGTTTAGAGGGACTCTTTTTTATATCGGAGAAATAATAATAAGGTTCCATTTGTCGGGAATGCTTGTTTTCGACCATATTTTACAGATAAGTTATGCGCATGCTCTTAACCAAATTATTTTAGTCAAGCCATCTGCTCCAGCGGTTTTATTAGACTTCAGTTTAGAAATGGCAATCTTTACTTCCTCTGAATTGGGGAGATGGGATTGGTTGACCATTTTTAGTTGAATGCGTTAGTTAATAAGCAAAATGTTCGTATTTGGAGTGATTATAATCCACAAGCCATTATCTAAACACCACCGGCCGCCATATCCGTTCCATCCTCAAAAAGTCAGTGTTTGGTACTCAATGGGAAGATGGAATAATCGGTCCATATTTCTTCAAAAAGATAATGTTACAGTCATTGGGGAACGCTATAAAACCATGTTTAATGACTTATTCGTGTCTGCATTGGAGGATGTTGCTTTACTTCTAACAAGACGGCCGCGAAAGGCGCTTGTCTACACAAGTAAGCCCGAGAAGATTTACGATTTGTAAGAGAATATCTGGTGCTTTATTGCTGATGTATTGGTGAAAAATGTGTTCGAGAATTGGGCTTCTCTTCTGGAATTGGTCAATTTTTACAATCAAACTAAATTCTTGGCCATGAAATTGAATTAAGTTTATTTATTCTTGTGAACGACTCGTTTTAAAAAAAGTTGCGATCACTGATTGAAGACATGAAGACATTACTAGATAAACATGTAAAATGTATTGCATAAATTGACAATGACAGTTCGACAATTTCGAACTGCTTGTCAAGTCCCCATGAAAAAAATAATACTTTATGATATCAAATTGGAATCTTCTTGTGACGATGGAGATGATAAGTTGCAGTTTGTGAGGCATGTTTCATTCAGAACTTATTACCTATTGCTTTTGTATGCTTCCAAATTATTTCCTGTTTGGTAGTTTCCAGGAACAGTGCACCGCAAACTCCAACATATTCGAAGGTATGTATCTTCACTTCGTGGAACCCGAATAGAATAATGGATTTCTTTCTCATCTAGGTTAAATGGTATTTATCTATATTTTTGCCTGAGAGAGCGGCATTGAACTAGAAATCCTTTCACAACTTTTTAACAAACTAGTTTTTTTTTTATTTCAATTATTGTTTTTTTTTTTTGAAAAATCATGGATGAAGTTACATTTTCACTGCTTTTCTTTAAAACATCGTGAAAATTATAATAATTACTTAATTAGTATGTATACAGGTACCTCTGTATATAATTATACATCTATCTGTATGTGGTTGCTTTTAATCCTGACTAAAAAAGAAAAATGTACTCCAAATGCATAAACCTTTTTATATTATTTTAATTAATTAGCCAAGAGTGTAGGTACATGTTTATGCTTTGCATTGCTTTATAATGAGTTTGCCACATAATGAACCAACCCCGTCCATTGAAATTCTCTCGAGTACGGACCACCACACAAAACTCTTCTTGCAGTCCGTGGAGCAATAATATTCTATAGTTTTTTTTTTTTTTTTAATTTTTTGGTTTGCTTTTTCCTCACCGATGAATATACAAATAAATCCAAGGGAATGGCATAAAAACACACAAAAAATGAAAAAAAAAAAAAATAAATTTACAACCGTTGGAAAATGTAACATAGGAATAGCATGGGAATCCTTAAGCCTTAAACCAAGCCAAGCCAATCCAAAATCAACCGAGAAACAACAAGAAGGACATCGTCTGCGGGCGCATAGAGCGGAATGCAGTATATATTTTATGCGCTGCATTAAAAATGCAAACATCCTTGTGTCCTGTCCATCCGAAATGCATGCAGCCATTTCTGTCGGTTGAACTATGGGCTGATGGGTTGGGCATTGGGCATTAAGCTAAGGCTGGGGTTGGACTGAGCCGATTCCAGTTGTATGCTGAACAACTGTGTGTGTACTTGAGTCTATGATATTTTTTTTTTCAAAATGGCCACTATACCCATACTATGCCATTCCAGGACCATCACCGCCGCTTCACCGCAACAAATAGTCTTAGTTGTCCAACCAAAGTGCACTTGTTAATTCTTAATGAATCTCAAATTGTCCAAGTGCACGTTTCGTTCAAGTCGTCGCTCCACTTATCGTCGTCGTCGTAAAGTTGTATAGTCAACTATAAAACAAAAGCCAAAAGGTACCTATCCACAAGAGCGATGAATAAAAATGTTGGTTCCAGAACACACAATTTCAAGATGCCTACTTACAAATTTTGGTAAATTATGTAAGGCAAATATCCTGAAGGTGGACTTGTATATAGAATTAACATAATACTCAAAACCAGCAACTTAAATATTTAAAGTTTCAAATCTTAAATGCCCGTCTTCGTCGCATGATCTAGCTTTTGAAAATTCAAAAGTTTAATCAAAATTTAAAAAAAATAGCCATATCAACGAACGAGCTGTGGGGCTTATTGGGTTTGTAAAAATAATGCCATTCTAGGATTACTTGCGGCTCCGAAGTTTCTTTTGAGCTTAAGTTAACATCCAGAGAGTTGATGTTTAAACTGAAGACATACGCATCCAAGAAGACGCAAGCGTCCACAGCTCTTTCTCAAAACCCATATCTGTCTATCAATTCCCACTCTTGCCACCCAATGGATATTTTCTTCGAGCTCTTGGACGAAACAATGGATGTATCTAAGATTTTAGAATTGCCCTGGGAGATTTTAATGCTTAGCTAGAAAGAAAAGAATCCTTTGGCAGATTTATCGCAAAAAATAGCCTGGACGAAAACACTTCTGATAACGGATTAATCCTCATCGATTTTGCTGCGAGGCGAGTACGAGTTATCCACACCTCAACATCCACAAAGAAACTTTGAGTTCTCTAGACCAATCTACCTTCAACAAGATTGACGATATTGCGACCGACCAGCATCATCGATGTCCGATCTTTATAAGGAGCTAATATTGACTTGAACCGCTACTTCGTTGTAGCCAAGGAAGCTCTTCGGATTTCTAGCAATAAAGCAAAACAGAGAGACTCTGGTAAAAACACAATGTCGAAAAATTACAATCGCAAGACATCACCAAATGCTCCGCCAACCGATTTAAGACTAAACTCTCTCGAACTTCTCTGCCGCCAACAAAATTTATCGAAAACCAGTGGTAACAATGAAGTCGCTTCTGACGTGTTGGGTTTCAAACAGCCACCTACAAAAGACCCTTGGTTTTATGAGGAATGTCGACAAGAAAAATCATCTAAACAAGAGAAACGCAAAGTGGCTACATAGAAGGACGAGAGCTGCTTAAGGACTTTATGAGCAGAAGAGGAGAGATGAACAATGACTTCACGGTTCTAATGTCACCATCGACAGGTGTAACTTTGAGGTAGTAAAACTTCGTCTACCTGGACTTCACTTATAATGTAGAAAACAAAAATGCCGCTATATAAGACTGTTATCATCCCCGTTCTGCTATTCGGTGCCGAAGCATGGACTATGACAAAAATGGATGAAATCACCTTGGGTCTTTTTGAGAGAAAAGTTCTACATGCGATCTACGGTTTGCTGAGTAGATAGGTGGAGGAGAAGATAAACCAACGAGCTTTGCGGGCTGTACAGCGAGGAATACTTAGCCAGAAGGATAAAAATCCAACGACTGAGATGGCTTGTTCACGTAGAGAGCGAGAAACCTACGCTCCAGCCTGGAATGTTTTTGATCCAATACCTTCAGGACAGCGCAATATAGGAAGGCAGTGAATCAGGCGGTATGAGTGGAAAGTGAACTCACCCAACATAGGGCTCGCAACTGGACACATTTAATTAGGGGCAGAACTAGGCGGAGAATATTGTTGGGTAAGGGGAAGGGCTTAGTTCGCACAGAACTGTAGCCTTACCTTAAGTACAAGTGTAAGATTGAAAACCACATGTCTAAAAAACACCCATTACATTTGTTATATCATTTAAACAAACCAATATATGATTTTGAAGCCTGGGTAGTTTCGCAATAGACCAAAGTTATCATACTACTTGACACTTTTGGATCTCTCTGATAACATGTCAAGTCTTAAATTGACACTTAAAATATTCAACCACTTTGGAAGAATCCAAAGTGAGCTACAGTTTCTTTGCATAGGAATATTATAATGCAAGGTTAATATTTTATTTTAAGTTATTTAGTCTTATAAAACTATTAATATCTATTTTTAACCTATTTAATATTTTTGTATACTTTCAGGTACTTCCGCAGAAGTTTCACCGTTTCATTGTGAGTAAAACATTCTCTTTCCTTCAATTAAAAGTATTATATTGATATATATATACGTGCAATCAAAATATATCCTCCATAAAACAGTATGAATTCGAACATAATCTTAAATTACAATTTACTTTAAAGCTCTTTCATTCGCAATTTCCTCTGTCCACACTTATGCCTATACAAAAATGAAAAAAACAAACAAGTTTATGTTTCCCGCTCTGACATTAAAATTAAAATTTAAAAAAACAATCATTAACTAGTGCTCCAATCTCACTTAACCGTTCAACAATTTCGATGCAAGTCTCAAGACTGCTTGTCTGCGCAATATTATCTCCATCAAGCTAACTTGTCTTCGTGCAGACCACTATACCTTGTAGATATAATTAAAGTTCAGAAAACTGTAGGCACGCCTAGGCTAACCAGCTCCAACTTACCGACATACCTACTATGTACAAGTCTCTAAAGCTTGCTCTAAACCAACCTACACCACCCTCACCTTCAATTAAAAATGAAAATCTTATTTCACTAGAATTTATAGTTAAGACAGAGTCTTTTGTAAAAGATACGCTATACCTCCTATATAGGTAAAGGTAATAGAGAGGAGAAGCTTGGAGTGCCATCGTGTATAGATCTATCGGGCAGCATCAAGAGGCACATTTTACAAACAATCCGGTTCCGTGTGAACTAAAACCTGTACTCGGACTAAGCTAATATAGAAGAATTCAGTGCCTTTCCTCCATGATGTGGTGTTTCCTTGCTTCGGCCGCTCCACCATCGACCCGCACCGTAGAGCACGCTGCTATAGTTGTTATATGTTCGTATATGATTTACGATATCATTTTTCTGCACATTGAATTTACTGCCAATATTGTTTGGGAAAATTCAAGAAAAACTATTAAATAAACTTCCACTCCCATGGCATAGATTTTGTTCAATATATAGACTTAATGCGGGAACGATTTAACAGTGGAGGTAAAAAGTTTTCGAATGTAATGAGCAAATTTTGAAAAACAAAATAAAAATTTCTTTTTCAAAACGAACAATTTATTTTTATAGTAAAATAATTTGAATTTTTCTACTGACAACTTTTTTAACAAAACAAGAAAACCTACAAACTTTTATGGAAGACAAATCGTCAGGCGGGATGGGAAGTTATTAGTGTGGGTTGCATCCCAGCCTCTTTTTGTATATTAAATAATGTGAATTTATTTACCCAATTTGTGATGACTTCAGGGTAATACAGTGATGACTCTATTATGCAGGGGTGGGGTCGAAATACTGTATGGAACAAAATACTGTTTTTTAAAATACTGTATGTACAGATGTATTTTTTGACAGCTCATATCCCTGCTCAGAGCTTAAAAAGAAAAACGAAAAAAATATTCTCGAGGACTAAAGAGGCCTACTCACAGAATCCGTCATATGCGTTACGCCAACGGATCCGTTGACTTACTTACTTACTTACTTAAGGTGGCGCTACAGTCCGGGGCGGACCTGGGCCTCAACCAACATGCGTCTCCAGCCACCTCGGTTCCTAGCTAGCTATCTCCAGTTTCGCACGCCAAGTTGGTTGAAGTCATCACTCACCTGCGTGTGCCACCTGAGTCGCGGTCTTCCTCTACTGCGCCGTCCCTCGGGATTGGATTCGAAGACCTTCCGGGCTGGTGCGTTGATGTCCATTCGCTCTACATGACCTAGGCATTTAAGCCGTTTTTAGATGCTCGAGGGAGGACTTTACTTCTCAATTGCCTTTTAAATTCAAAGAAGTAGCGATTTGCAAGAGTTATTCTTCTTTTGATTTCAGCTCTGGTGTCGTTGTCTGTGTTAATAGCATTGGCAAGGTAGACAGAGTCCTTAACTAACTCAAAGTAATAGCTGTCCACGGTGATGTTTTGTCCAAGACGTCGTTGTTCAGTGTTTTTTTTTTTGATGACATCATTTACTTGGCCTTGCCCTCATTGACCACTAAACCCATCTTCTTCGCTTCCGTCGCAATGCTCAAAAACGCTCCACTAACATTACGCTTTGATCTTCCAATTATGTCAATATCATCTGCGTATCCGAGTAATTGAATGGACCTTTGGAAGATTGTGGCTCTATTGTTGACGGTTGAGTTTTGCACAATTCTTTCCAGAACGTTGTTGAAGAAGTCGCATGACAGAGCATCGCTTTTTTTAAAACCTGTTTTGACATCAAATGCATCGGTAAGATCTTTTCCGAACTTGATAGAGCAGCCTGCATTCTCCATCGTCATTCTGCACAAACGGATAAGTTTGACAGGGATGCCAAAACTAGACATTGCTCGGTAGAGCCCTTTCCTATGAATGTTGTCGTATGCGGCTTTAAAATTGATAAAGAGGTAATGGGTATCGATTCGAAGTTACTGGGTTTTCTCTAAGATCTGCCGTAGTGTGAATATTTGGTCGATAGTGGACTTTCCTGGTCTGAAGCCATACTGATAAGGACCAATTAAGTTGTTGAAGAACGGCTTCAGACTTTCACATAATACGGCAGAGAGGATCTCATACGCAATGTTTAGGAGACTGATGCCTCTGTAGTTGGCGCAATTTAGAGGACCTCCTTTCTTATGTATCGGACATACTTTGCTGAGATTCCACTCATCGGGCATACTTTCTTCCGACCATATTTTGCAGATGAGTTGGTGCATGCTCCGTACCAAGTCATCGCCTGCTGCTTTGAATAGTTCGGCAGCGATGCTGTTAGCTCCAGCAGCTTTGTTTGACTTCAGTCAGTTTAGATATAGCTATCTTCAGTTCGTCAAGGTCGGGTAGGTGGAATCGTTGATCTGCGTGGCCTAGGTTGAGTGGTTCTATCTCCCTTACAGCGGAATTTGGTTCGTCATCGCCCTTATATAATTTGGAGAAGTGGTCTTTCCATATCCCCAACATAGACTGCGGTTCCACTACGATGTTCCCTTGACCGTCCTTACAGGCTTCGGTTCGTGGCTTGTACCTTTGGGAGGTTTTTTTTTAGTTTTTGGTAAAATTAACGAACCTCATTCCTGTTGTGACATCCCTTTGTCTCCTCGATCGCGCGCTTCTCATGCTCTCTTTTTTCCATCTAAGAAGCCGGCGGTGTTCCTCTCTCCTCCTCTGCTCGTAGAGCTCGCGAGCCATTCTGGTCCTTTTGTGCAGCGCCGTTTTGTTTCGCTGCATGCGCTTGCCGACATTAGTCATCAAAACAGGGGTTTCGCTGTGGTGACCGCGTGAAACCTAGCACTTCAGAGGCGGCATCTCCGATGGCTGCAAGGCAATGTTGCCACAGGTTCTCAATTCTTAATGCAGGCAACATAGAACTCCTTAAGATGTTATTAGAGACTCGAACCGAAAAGGACATGGTAGTATCTCGCTATTGTAGCCGTCTTACGTCGAATATTCTCACAGTACTTTCTTGTTTTGGCTTTGATTGGGATATCCGTAGCCGTACCTTATCTAAAACGGGGTACTGGTCCGAGTCAATGTTGGGCCGTCGGAATTTTCGGATATCCTGTATACCGAAGAAGTGTCGTGCGTCGATTGCAATGTGGTCAATCTGGTTGACGGTTGATTGATCAGGAGATTTCCATGTCCCCTTGTGGATATTAAGATGTGTGAACTTCGTACTTGCTACCAGAACGTCTCGCCCCGCAGCGAAATCGACCAGCCTGAATCCGTTGTCGGAGGTGGTGTCGTGCAGGCTGGATCTCAGATTATGCCACCAAAGATGTCTTCTCTTCCTAGCTTGGCATTAAAATCTCCTAAGACAATTTTAATGTCATAGCCAGGGCACTGCTCATATGTCTTGTCCAAAAGCTCGAAGAATATGTCTTTGGTGTCTTCATCTTTCATCTCTGTTTGGGCATGCGGAAATTTTAGGCTTATGTTGGCGAATTTAGCCTTGATACGGATTGTCGTGATTCGCTCGCTCATACTGTTGAATTTCAAGACTTTTTTCCTGAATCTAGTTCCAACAACAAATCCACACCCAAATAGACGATGTCTTGGTTCTCGGTAGCAGTCGCCGTAGTATACATCGCAGTCTTTTAGTTTGTGTTTGCCCGGTCCATCCCATCGCACTTCTTGTATGGCGGTAATATCTGCCTTGCAGCAGTTTAGGGCTTCCGCTTATTGTTCGGGCTGCCCATGATCTGTTAAAGGACCTAACATTCTTCGTACAGATCCGAAGTTCGTAGTCCTTATTTCGTTTGCGTGGGTTGTCAAAAGAGAATTCGTCCGTAGCCGAGGCTTGTGGGTGCTTCGCAACTAAGGTATTTTACATGGCCAGGAAGTCACCCCGACGGAACAACCCCCCACCTGGAGGGCGACGGGGAGCCGGATAAACCGCTCCTTACAGGCCTTTGCTCCAAATATGTCGAAAAAGCTCTATAAGGTGTTCACTAAGTAGTTCAACCTTACTGGAACTTTAGACGCCACCGTTGATTCCATCTCGAGGATTCATCCGCTGCCGCCTGGATAAGGAGAGGTGCCTTCTCTCGTTTGCTGCACCCAACAACTTTCTACTGGGGTTGGAACCCAATCTCCAGTTGAGGTACTAGACACCCGATGTTCACCGCAGGGAGGTGAGAGCAGGAGTTGATAGACAGAGGTGGGTTTTGAGAAAAACCTTTGGACACTTGTGTGTTTGAACATCGGTTGACATTGGAAAGACTCAATGCATACTTTACGTTGTTTTGACAGCTTAATTTCAAAGCATTGCATAGAATTAATAAAATCATTACCTTATATTTTCTTTGCATTTGATTAAAAAATACTGAAAAACTGCCAGTAAAACAATGTACAAAGTTTTGAAAATATTGGACAAGTTCATTTTCGTATTCTATTAACAAACAGTTCAGTTATCGCCTTATTTTTCGTTATTAAATATTCGACATAGATAAAACACCTTCAGTTTGTCACAACTAAGCTAGAGTGAACACACCTTATCGCAACGAGTTCATAGCACAGCGGTTCGCCATGTTAATAAACATACCTTTTATTGACAACTTATATCAACGGAAATACCGAGAAAAGTTTAAAGCTCAGACACCTTTTACATTGGTGCATTTGGCACGCTTGGCACACTTCTTAAAATATCTTGTGTAATTAATCGAGTTGTCAGTTGCTTAAGTTGCCGCAACGCATGATACGGACCAAAAACACTGTAATAAGGATATAATTCCTCGGTAGCCATCTTGGTTTGCCTGCAAGCTAGACCAGAAATCAGATTCATAAACTCATTTCTGACATTTCTCCTCAAAATAATGACATTTCCCCTAAGAACTGAGTATTTAATTCTATGTATGCGTGAAAACACCTCAATTTTTTTCGTTGACATTTACATCTATTCGTCCACACTACAAATACAACAATGTAAACAAATGAGGGTGATACGTATAAAAGATTTATATCTTCATACAGAATGTTTTTGATACGGACTCTATGAAACGTCCCCTTAAGTATCAAAACATCAATAGAATTGACATTTACCATTTAAAGGTATTTGACACAATGCAGCGATAGAGTGAAGTTAGTATCAATTTCTAATCCGCCATCTTCGTTTGTTTCTTACTCTCAACCGGTTCAAGCGCCACTTTTGAGTCATCCTTTTACCGTACCTTTAGAACTTAAATATTTTATCACATATCTTTCTAATATAATAGGTTTTAGAAGTTAGCTTTTAACAACCTGATTTGTTTTAAAAAGTTTACAATGTAGCATTTTTGTTCCACTGTGTGTTATCTCATAAAGTCCGCTAAAATATATATACTCGTATAACCTTTCAATTGAGCACTTAACTTCAATTTTCTTCATCGTGTGCGATAAATAGATTGGCCCCCAAAGGAAAGAACACATATCGTGTGATCGATTGGAAAATTGAAGGGAAAAATTTCACCCGTTCATTCTCATTTAGTATGTGTAAGGCGTTGCGTTCGTGTGTAAATCGAATACATTCAGCTAAGAAAAAGGAGGTGACAGGTGGATTATACGGTGATATTGATAAGTTATATCGACACATATAGAAAGAAGAAGCATTCTATCAATAGAAATCTATCACACACATATGTAAATGCAATAAATGAAATATACATATATAAAATCACGGAGGTATAATTACTTTAAAGTGCATCGCGAAAATATCGAATTATTTATGAATTCGCCGAATAGTTTATTATTGATGAGGCTTTTTCCCTCCGATGAAAATTAAAAAAAAGAACAGTATCATCGTTTTATTGAATATACAAATGTATGAGCAATATGGATGTGTGTGTGTGTATGAGCGGCGGGAAAATAATTTCACTTATTTATTTATGACATGAAGGAGAGTAGAGTCGAAAAGGGATTGTATTGGGTTGGGATCTGAAAAACATCCAACCGACAGACCGACGCGACAATAACACGATGACAGCATATAACATTGGTCTAGGACACAGATGCGCCCCGTGCAGAAAAGAGGCAACGACATTGGTTTAATTTATTTCAAGCAAATTGATTTGTTGATGATATTGATGACTCTCTTTGATATCGGGGAGCATCAAAAGATGTTTTAAGATGTTGTATCGTCCTGTGGAGAAGCATCATCGTTGTCTATTATACATTGAGAGAATATTTCAAATAACATTATTTTCAAGTACATAACTTGCCACAACTCTAATCTGATAATGATTTCAATAGAATTGTTTGCTTAAGAACTCCTACGCACTGAATTCGGGGATGGACCTGGGCTTCAACCGACATGCGTCTCAAACCAGCTCAGTTCATAGCTAGCTGTTTCTAGTTTCTCACGCCAAGTTGACTGAGGTCCTCTCTCTCCCAGCTGCGTGCACCTTCTTCTTTTACTGCGCTGTCCTTCGGAATTCGATTTAAATGCCTTATTCTGTTGACCAGATCAGTGACGCTTTAAAGCCTGTACAGTTCGTCCTTGTATCTTGTTCTAGACGTCGTCACTCAATGCCCTTTTTAGGAACAGCATATACTTGGCCTTGCCTCATTGTTGCATGACAGTGCATCGCCTTGTCTGAAACTTTTTTGATCGACCTCCATAGAGCATAGTGCATATTCGATCGTCATTCTGCACAAATGGATAGGTTGACAGTGATGCCAAAACTAGACGTTTCTCTGTAAGTTTCATCTGCAATGTTGCTACAGGTTGTTAATACTTAATGATGTCAGCACAGAACTTCTTCAGAGACTTGACCGGAAAAACTTATTTATAAAAGAAGTGTTAGAGATTTCATTAACCTGTCAAAGTGACAGTTAACAACTGACAGATTTTTCATTAACAGTTTATTTGAATGAAGTACACTCTTTTATATTATAAACAATATTGATTGTTTTAATTTGTCGCTCTACAAATTATAAAAAGTTGAATGTCAGTTTTTCAAAGTAACATTTTTGACATTTGTAAAAATAACCTCAACATAATATTTGACGTTCAATTCCATTTATCTCTTTTTTTATCATAAATACTTAACGAGAAAAAATGATAAGACGTCAAAATGAGTTATCTCAAAACGAATTCAATATACAGTTGACAGCTCAGCCAAAAAACCAACGAAGTTGGTTTGACTATGGAATTTTTGTTTCAAAGTTAAAACGTCATAAGTTAAATGTCATTTGTCAAAAATGGAGGACACTGTGTCATTTTGAGTAATTTTTTCTTTCTGTGTACCTATCTTAAGTATGAAATACCCATGAGGAGGAGCCATTTAATTACAAATTATTCTGTCAAATTTATAAGAGGTGTTGTGCTCTGTGGTCTGGTTAAGTTTTTGGCTTTTCTATTTTATCTCGCAGTGATTGTAAATTAAATTTCAAACACTATAGGTGTTGACAATTTTATGTTAAGCAAAATATTTTAAACGAGACGTACAACTAAATTAAAATTGATTTCATCCTGTGAACATCTGTGAGATATAAATTTTAAAAGGATTATCTTTATTATGTGTGAGAGGTGCCTATAGGTACCTATACCTACTTATATTTGAAGGATGACATCTAATTGAATGATGAACGAGACTTAGTTAAGATCAAATACAAATTACAATATGAGAATGAAAGGTTATTTAATATATATTATATCTATTTATAAGGAACCTTTTATAGATCATAAGTAGCATAGTCTTAACGTGCAAACAAAACAACATGTGTGTCTGCTTTATAAAGTCTGTCCAATTAAATTCCAAACATCTAATCCAACAGTAATCCATCTTGATTAACTCAATTGCTGTCAAAGTCCGATGAATGTACCGCTACTGCCCACTGGTGGTAGCGAGTGACGTTATATGTACGTATAGCTACTGTACGTAAAGTAAGTTACCATAGATATAGATTCGTATAGTGAAGTTTTCGAGACAAGAGATAAACACAGGGATTAATTTCATATATCTACATACACACATGCATATACAAACAAACACAAACACAAACATAGAATTGAAGACACAAGTAGTCAATCAAGTGGCGACAAGCACTTGGAATCTAATTAATTCCATGTTTGACATTTCTTTCCTTCCGCTTGGACAAAACAACATCAGCTTCAACTTCAGCATCAGTAGACAATTGTTCGAGTATAGTGCAATCCTCGCACATCGCGTGCAGATATGCAACAACGGTTTTTCAGACAGGGCTGGATTATAAACTACAGGGTCACAATCGGTTTATGAAAGCTAAGTAAGGCCCAAAGAATGTGGACTAAGGAAAGGGTTTTCCAATAAGAGGTTGCTTTTAAAAAGCCAGCTATTTGGTCAACTGTCACTTTTGAAATTTAATCTACTCAAGTTCTAAAAATGGAATGGTAAAAATCAATAGATAGAAAAATGGTGAATATTTTGATGTCACTGAATTTGCAAAACTCGTGCACTTTTGGGGCTTTTGTTAAAGGCTGTTTTTTGAATGGTGTGATATTGCAGAAGAAATTAGCTTCGCTATAAAGATAAGGGTTATTCAATAAGCACCAAAATTTGTCTCCTAAATATTGATGCAGAACACGAACTGAATTATTATTTCCACGATTTCGTTGCTCATTAGTAAATCTCTCATCAGTACGCGTTTTCCACACCTCAACATCCACAAAGGAACTTGGACTTCTCCGGATCAATCTACCGTCAACCAGATTGACCATATTGCGATCGACGCCAGACACGCTTCCAGCATTATGGATGTACGAACTTTCCGAGGAGCTAACATCGACTCGGACCACTACCTCGTTGTAGCCACGGTAGCACTTCGGATTTCCAGACCCAAGCAAGACAGGGAGGTGCTGGAAGAAGATACAACGTCGAACGGCTACAATCGCCAGAGATCGCCGAGTTACAAGTAACCTATCTCGAAGTTCTCTGCCGCCAACACAATGTATCGAAAACCAGTGGCAGCATTGCCAAGATGCAATCAGAGAAGCCGCCTCTGATGTGCTGGGTTTCAAACGGCCACCAACAAGGAACCCCTGGTTTGATGGATGAGGAATGTCGGCAGGCAAATGCAGCCAAACAAGAGGCACGCAAAGCGGCGCTGCATAAAAGGACGAGAGCTGCTCGTGAGCTCTATGAGCAGAAGAGGCGAGAGGAACGCCGACTTCTCAGAAGGAAAAAGAGAGGGCATGAGAAGCGTGCGGTCGAAGATGTAGAGAGGTATAAAAGCAGGAATGAGGTTCGAAAGTTTTATGAACAGGTGAAACGAAATTCACAGGTACATAAACCTAGAACCGAAGGCTGCAAAGACAAAAGTGGAAACATCATAGTGCAACCGCAGTCAATGCTGAGGATATGGAAGGACCACTTCTGCAGACTGTATAACGGCGATGAAGAACTGAATTCCGCTGTCAGGCAGGATGACCCATTCGATATAGACGACGAAAGCCAACAATCCCGTCCCCCCGACTTAGACGAAGTAAAGATTGCCATATCTAAGTTGAAGTCTAATAAAGCCGCTGGAGCAGATGGCTTGAATGCCAAGCTCTTTAAAGCAGCTGGGAATAAGCTGGTTAGGAGCATGCACCAACTTATCTGTAAGATATGTTCGGAAGAAAACATGTCCGATGAATGGAACCTCAGTATTGTTCGCCCGATCCTGAAAAAAGGAGACCCTCTAAACCGCACCAACTATAGAGGAAACTTAACATCGCCTATAAAATCTTCTCTGTCGTAATATGTGAACGTCTAAAACCCATCGTCAACAACCTGATAGGTCCTTATCAGTGTGGTTTTAGACCAGGAAAGTCCACAGTTGATCAAATATTCACATTACGGCAGATCCTGGAAAAAACTCAAGAACACCAAATCGACACCCACCATCTTTTCATCGATTTCAAGGCCGCATATGACAGCATCTACAGGGACGAGCTGTATAGAGCGATGTCTAGTTTTGGCATCCCTGCCAAACTCATCCGTTTGTGCAGGATGACCATGGAGAATTCACGCTGCTCCATAAAGGTTGGAAACAACTTAACAGAACCTTTTGATGTCAAAAAAGGCTTTAGACAGGGTGATGCGCTGTCATGCGATTTTTTTAACATCGTGCTTAAAAGAATAGTGCAGAGCTCACACGTCAACACTAGAGGCACTATCTTTCAAAAGTCTGTCCAATTACTGGCATATGCTGATGACATTGACATAATCGGAAGAACTCAGCGTGATGTCAATGGTGCTTTTGTGAGTATTGAGGCAGAAGCGGCAAAAATGGGTTTAACGGTTAATGAGGGCAAAACAAAGTACAAGCTGTCGTCTAGAAAGGACATACAACACCGACGTTTTGGTCAAAACGTCACAATCGACAGACGTAACTTTGAGGTAGTCAAGGACTTCGTATACCTAGGCTCCGCTGTAAACGCAGAAAACAACACCAGCGCTGAGATCAAACGCAGAATAACTCTTGCTAACCGCTGTTTCTTTGGACTAAGAAAGCAATTTAGTGGTAAAGTCCTCTCTCGAGGGACCAAGGTGTTGCTATATAAGACCCTTATCATCCCCGTCCTGCTATACGGTGCAGAAGCATGGACCATGACAAAAACGGATGAAAGTACCTTGGGTCGCTGCGAGAGAAAAGTTCTTCGTGTGATCTACGGTCCCGTATGCATCGAAGTGGAGTGGAGGAGAAGATGGAACGACGAACTGTACGGGCTGTACAGCGACGTAGACTTAGCCAGAAGAGTAAAACTCCAACGACTAAAATGGCTGGGTCACGTAGAGCGCATGGAAACCAATGCTCCGGCCCGGAAAGTCTTCAAATCCGCACCCACAGGACAGCGCAGTAGAGGAAGACCGCGGATCAGGTGGCGCGCACAAGTGGAAGGTGACCTCACCCAACTTGGAGCGCGAAACTGGAGACATCTAGCTAGGGACCGAGCTAGATGGAGAAGTTTGTTTGTTGAGGCCCTAGTTCACACAGGACTGTAGCGCCACCTTAAGTAAGTAAGTATACAATTTTTTGAATTTAGATGCTATGGCTATGCCGTCAGCCAGGTTGACAAAAAAAATAAGTATATTTAAATTTATGTATGTTTTGAATTTAATACAATTCTGTAATTAATAACAATCTATACTTGTAAATATCTTTCAAAAATGTACTTAATAATTTCCAATCATGCTTGTTAATGATGTTTAAAGTTGCTTGTAGGTAAGAGTATTTTTCCCGAAAAAGTACCGTCTTTGAGTTTTGAATATTGGACATATACCAATGAAATGAAGGCAATCATCTTTTACTTTAAAGTGGCATAGTGCAGAATTGGTTAAAACTACCATTATAAGTTGAGAACTTCGCATCTTCCTTTAACGATTAGGGATATCTTTTCATAATTCAGTGAATCCTTGGAATAATTTCTGGCACCAAGATTATAGCTCAGCTGACTGTAGATTATTCTACTGAATGAGTTTTTAGCTTCTTCTATCAGTGAATGCCTCATTTTGTCCTCATTTTTCTATGTGATGCTGTACATTTGTTCTTTCACATGCTTCACATTGCTGAAATCATCATCCAATCTCATTCCACACTCATTGCCAACCGATTGCCATCTTGCAAACCACCAATCCTTTTTTCTCAGCTCATATAAAAGAAGTTTTTTCCAAAGTCTTGTGCTCTGGTGGTTGCTGCAGACTTTGATGATGTAGTCAGCTTTAGACTTCAGAGTGCTTGTTAGAAGTTTTGGCAGTCCTGTTTCTAGATATATCGCATAACTAGGCGTATTCAGAGGAAGGTTGAAAAGTTTCTTTATAAAATTCCTATAAAATTTTTCTATTTCTTCATATTCTTCTGATTCCCAAACCTGAGCAACATACAAGAGAGTAGATTTTACTACTAAACTAAATATTTTGTACTTTGTAAATTAAATTAATTTGTTTGTTAGAGAAGATATTTTTCAATGTTAAATTTATTAACTTTGTGAGCTTTGGATTTTTCCGATAAATGAATTTTGTAATTTAATGTTGGGTTCAAATTCAAGCCTAGATATTTGGCCTCTTTTGCTACCTCCAATTGCGTACAATTCCATTATAAGCGCGTTGAGTACGGCCAAATACCATGATTTTGGATTTTGTCGTGTTGATAGAAAGTCCCTATCTGTTACAATATGGAGATAACCGATTAATCATCAATTGCAAAGCTTAGGGTGATTTTGAAAGTATAACGAAGTCAATATCGTATAGTAACACATTCACAGTGCAGCTATCTATTCTTATTCCCTCAGGAAGTTCCTCCGCAACATCATTTATAAATGACGAGAACAAACGAGCCCTAAATGGGCATCCTTGTTTGACTCCTGTGTTGGTGCTTAACCATTCTGAAAAGCTCACTTCATCCTAAACTGCTGCCTTCGTACCTGTGTACATCTCTCTTATTACTTTCAGGAACTTTGTAGATATACCAATTTGTGTCAACTTATAAATAAGAGCATTCCTATTGGTTAGGTCAAAAGCAGCTTCAAAGTCAACGAAAAATGCGAAGACCTTTATGTTACGTGCTTGAAACGCTTTGACTATAGATGATAGTGGAAAAATGTGATCAATCCTTAAAGTTTTTTCTGAAACTGTGGATCAGATAAAATATTGTTCTGTTTGATCCATTTTTCGAGCTTTGCAAATATTTTTGTAATTACATTCATGAATGAAATTCCTCTGTAATTTTCAGGTGAGTCTTTCGGGTCGGAAACTAATTGAGATAGATAGCATACCGAGCTATGATTAATAATATTCGAAATTGGAAGATATTGATGAGAACGATGTTTGTATAAAACAAGAAGAAGAAAAGTTTCCTTACCGTGTTATTTTTCAAAGAGTTTATCACGATTGAAGCCTCCGAAATATTGTGAATTAACACCTTTAGACTATTTTCTTTGAAGCCACATGAAAAATAATGTATATCCTAATGCTCCAGAATCTATTCAAGACGTTAAAGATGATTTTTGTGGAAAATTTCATGAAAGATGTATTTTTACATATTTTTATAAATTATCAGATCTCTGACCAGGCCTGTTAACATTTAAGTACCAGTACCGGTAGTACATACTTGATACTTGAAAATCACCCATACCAGTTCTTTTTCCAGTAATTTTATTGCGCACTGCAATACTTTAAACAAAAAAACTGTTTGCTAGTTAAGAGTTGATACATAAAGAGAATTCCATTATTAACCCTTTTTTGCGATGAAGCTTATTTTTAAGAAACTTAAAACTTTAGCTGATGTCCAGATGGAAGAATGTTATAAGGACTAAACCATGGTAGCCTTTTTTAAGCTAAGCAAGGCGTATGAAGCTGCATTGAACACCTTGGATAAGAGCAGACCAAAGTGTTATAAGGAGCGAGTGTAACATAAAGATCCTATACTTTTTGTACATCAGCCCGCGTTAAACAACATATAATAGAAATTGAGATCAGAATAAAAAAAGAACTCTTAAGTCCTTAAAACTATGAATGTAATGTATAATGTGCTGCGATATTTTAGAACCGATTGAACAAGGAATATTTGTAATTAATGATCGCTTAGAGATTTTATTCTTTTGAAGATTTTTATATCGTACCCAAAATAGTACATCATTGAAAGCTAAAACAAAGAGTAGAGGTCCTAAATGTTAACCATGGGGAACTCTTGATTGGGCAACAAAAAAATAAAGAAAGAATTTCTGACATAAACTTGATAAAACCAATTCTAAAGAAAAGAAGAAATCCATGTGATGAATAGAGGAGGAAACCCAATTACTTAGACATATAAAGACCGTGGGTTTTCCCTCGCCCAATGCTTCGGCCTCAACTACTACTACGCTTTTCCAGCTTTTCTCCAATCTTGACGATTCTTACTCGACTGTTTTTCTTCACGAGCTTATAGGTCTCAAGATTCTTCTGTCGTTTTGAGTGAGTGGATTTAACTGCATTTTCTGTCCATTACACTTTCGAAGCGGGTATCCAATCCACTGCCACTTGCTTATTTGTATAATAGTTTGTATGGATCGCTAAGACAGAAAACTCGTAAAAATTTTCGTTGAATGCAACTTCGAAGATACTAAAAACTCAACTGGTTGCTGTGTAATGTTTACCAGAGGATGAGTGGTAGGTTTCTAGGCTGAGTTTTTCCTTGTTGGTTTTCAGCCCTATGATTTATGCTTCTTTCTGAACCATCGTCTGCCTGACTCTACTTTGAACTTCAAATTCCTTTAACAACTTACATACCTCCGTGTAAGTCATCACATTTAAACCCACTATTAGTCGTCTTCTCCGCAAAACAAAGAAAAACTAATGTCTGTTGACGCTGTCAAAATCCTTCCAAAAATCGATAAACTGGTGATTGATATTCGTCGCACTTGTTAATGACGATCCGCATTGTACTGATGTGATCAATGCCAGAGGATCAAGTGCGGAATCTTGCTTGTTAATTGTAGAACCTTCTAGGTGTTCTCTATCACGTTCTAAGATAATCTTCGCTATTATCTTGGCGACTGCAGGCAAAATTCAAATACCTCTCCAGTTTTCGCACTTCGCAATGTCTCTTTTTTTTGATAGCTTGTCAATCATTATCTTTGTCCACTCTTCGGGGAAGCGTTCAGAGACCAATGCGCTTTTGCTGTCAAATACATAGTTTACACCAAAGCAAAATGTTCATCCCATCTTTTAGGCTAGTCCACATCCAAGATCAGCAGGGAACCATATTTATCTTTCACCAGGTGTTGTCTTAACCTCTGAATACCATCAAGCTTCTATAGAGGATTTTGATGTCGCACTTATTTACACCTTTTTTGCTTCTTGAGCAAAAGCCTTGGTTTATTGGCACTTATCACGTCTTACGCTACTTTAAACTTCTTTCATATTTATGCGATATGAGGGTTCTAACTCTTTTCTTTCATCCACTCGAGAAGCTGCTAAAATAGCTTTTATTTGCCTTCTTTTTATCAATCCGTAGCCAACTCTCCTCCAAAAGCTAGATTTTGTTTGTTTCAGCAATTGATCTCAAAATATTTTTGACAGCCTCCAACAGTTTTCTATGGTTTCGAGTCGTCTCGTGCTGCTGATTGTTTTCATTTTTTGCGAAGTGGCGATCCTAAACCACTTATTGAAAAACCCAGTACTTTTATTTAGACGAATTTCTTCACTTTTTTCTTGTTGAAAATTGCATGCCTTGAGGACCAGTTATAGTAAGCATTGAAACCGATCATTGGAATAATATTTCCTGATTTGAATCAACCATTTCCCGACAAATTTTAAGCATTTGAGGGTGGATTTGATCAATGGAAGTAAAACTGACAGGAAGGAATAAAAAGAAATTGGAATGCTGTCAGTGGAACGATTATGTTCCGAAATGTAAATTTAACAATAATGTTCATTGAAAACAATTTCATCATTGAAAAGATAAAAATGAACTTGAAGAAAAGTTCTGGGTTAAATTTTTTTTTTCTTTTCAGCTTCATTTCGACACCAAAGAATTCAAATTTCAAATTTGATTCAATTTTCAAAATCACTTTTAAATATTGAAACAGAATTTTTAATGATAGAAATCAATGATAGCTATAAATGGCCGCTTAAGGCTATGCCACCAGGCCAGCCCTGTGCGAGATTCTCTGTGAGATATAAAAAAAATTGTTGCGCCTTAAATGTCCACCGACATTACAGCCTCCAGTCATTGGAATTATATTGAAGAACATATTCAACATTGCTACCGCGGGCGGTGTGCTGCGCTGCGCTGATAATAGCCTCTCCAATCTCCACCGATGATGGCATTGAAGGACAGACGGATATTCCATTCGCCATTCGGGAGCTCCCCAGTTCAGTTGATGTTCCATTGCATTTAGGTATAGGTAGTTATAGTATATCCCATCACTCTTGATGTGAATGGTGGTCGTCCTTTTGCAGTCGTTGTGGATGCTTAAAATCTTAGATGGCTTGATGTTACTCGACTTGCAAAGCTGCTGCTGTAGTTGTCATTGTTGTTGTTTTATTTTATTATTTTTGTTTGTTTGTTTTGTTGTTGCGGATTTTCACTCTCAAGTGGGAGTTCAATTGCTGAATGGGCTGTTAATACACTCATAACTTCTGTGTCTCGTTTGATATTGTCTTCTTTTTTAAATTCTGTATGACTGTCAGTTCAGTTTGTCTGTATTTTTGTATCTTTGCGCCGCGCCGCCCTACTGTTCCGACTGGTTGGACATTTAATTTTTGTTCTTCTTGCAAGAACCTATTGTTGTGTTTTAATTATTTTATTTTTATTATTTTGGATGCAATGTTTTGTAGATTTTTTTTTTATAGTTGAGACAATCATCTCTGTCATTTAAGTCATTTGTACATTATTTTATCTCAATTAGAAAACTACTTGTGGGCATCATTGTCAACTTATGGTATTTTTTTTTCCCTCGATATAAGGAGGGCTCTCAATGGTTGTGCAGTTAGTGGATAATTGTTCTCAAGTGGAACAAAACTTAAACTTAAGTGAAGGCATATTTTGAAGAAGCGGGAATAGTTTCCGCATCATTGTGGGTGGCTTTTGTGAGGGTTATGGATGTGTGGTCGTTATTGTATTTTGGTTCGATTAGATTGATTGAAGTTAGTTAAAAAAAACTTTAATAAAAAGAATTTGCAAAAATCTTTCATGTCAAACCATTTTGAAGTCTGAAAAGTGTTTCAAATCTAACCACTTAAGAAAAAATATACGATCATAATGTGAATATTGTAGAAGAGAGACATTTTATGGTTTCTTTTTTTTTTAAGTTTTAAGTCCTTAGTGAAATGTAGTTTTAAACTATAAAACTAGCAATATTTTTGAATCAAGAACAGTTGCCTTGGCTTTAAATTTCACGTTTTGTCACTTTAAATTTTGAAGTCTTTTTCGATGGTTTCGACTGGTAGCGTAAAAATTGCTTGTATGTTATTGGCCTCATATCCATTGTGAAACCCTCGATGAAAACCTATTGTAAGAGCCCAATGACAGAGCCCGCTAAAGGTGTGACTTTAGTTTCTGCGAGCTATAATCCAAAATTGTTTGTAGATGTTAGTTGGCATATTCACTTGGGTGAGGAGAGATTGAAGTACCAGTTTCTTGGGCATTATTTTTCCTACTTAACCCGCACAATGTAGAAGGACGAATTGCCCATAATATTTTGGCTGTCACCACTATATTTTAGAAATGCAGAATCTGCAAGTTTTGTCTATACTACCAAAGTCTCCCTGTAGCATTATTTAACGTTTGGTTAAAAGAGCGAGTTTCTGCCTTTTATGGTAGGCTATATAGATAGGGATTAGGTTTTCAAGATATTTTGAAGCTTCGATTTCTGTTAGAATGACAAATACTTAATTCCTGTCGTTAAAAAAATGGCTTCCAAGGAACCAGTTTCTTAAATGGCATAGTGCAGGGCAGTAGCACAGGTAATGAGTAGTATCCTTATGTACAATCTCATTACCACAACGGCTGGTCGTCCGTACTAAGTTTCATGCTCAAATGATAACGCCGATCCGCCGGTTGCTAATTGACATTACAGATGACAGATGACAGAACGAGTTTTAAATTTGGTGCGTAAGGCACTTTGTCAGAGAAGACGATTTGCTCCCAAAATCATTGACCAATTCAAGCTGCTCCATAAGGCTCAAACTGAAATGATAACAAAGCAGATAATTGAAAGCCTTCAATTCATGAACCAATCGGACCTCTTGGAAGAGAATAATGCGATAGTTTTGCGCAGAATTTGGTGCTGTGAACTAGAGTCAAGCTGAATAGAATCAAATTTCAAAAACTGGTGTGTTTGCACTGCACAAAAGAGAAATAAGTCCAATTTTCAGGTCAGTTGGTCATATTGCACTTTGACAAAGTGAAATAATGCCAAGTTGTTTTGAGATAAAAGATCAACTTATTTTCACAGTGAGTATAGAAATAAAGGTATGTTAGAGATGAGCATGCTGCCCCCCTGCTTAGGTACACAATAGGATTTTTTGGTAAGTGAGAGACTGAGTGATTATAAACCACACTGTTGAGATTGATGTGAAACCAATTTGACTTTATTTCACCTTATTTAAGTTTTAGAACCACTTGCTGAAGATTTTCCATGTACTACTTTACATAATTGAAAAAGGCCATTTTTTGATAGTTAAGTTAATGTCACTTTCAGAATCGATATTTCCATGTCTCTTTGATAGCATTTAATTTAATTTTTAAAGACTATCGTTGATTGCTTTGGTTGGAAGTCGAACGTAAAGACAAATCAAAAAACATTTCCTTGTCTGAGTCGAGACGGTTAGATCCATCATTTAAAAAAAAAATTTAAATTCCAACATTTTTGCTCAGGTTTTACTATTCTTTGGTAAACATTTTTCATATCTTACATTTGCTTGTTTGTTTGTTTGTCCTTTTTTCAAGTCGCAACGTAGCAATATTAAGATGTAATTTTTTGTGTTGTATTTACGAGGCTAAAAAGAACTCATCCGAGCAGAACTGCCGGTAACGCTTATGTATATTCTTTTTTTTTGAAAACTAATAAATAGAATATCATTAAGTGCTGCCTGCTTTTAGACATAGCATCGTTGCCTATCATTAGGCGTTTCAAGCAGCTATAGACTGATTCGTTGAATCTTTGACTTTACCATAGAACCTTATAAATTCATTATAAAACGCGCCTTTAATGCTCTCTTTCTGTAAAAGCATTTAATTTCTTAAGAAATTTTTCTTTTTGTGTTTTTACCCGTGAGTTTTCAAAGTGCTTTTAATGCCTTAGAAATAGCTTAGTTATATTTTATTTGAGTTTTTTCTTTTTAGTCCTGTAGAACTATAACTGCTCAAAGTCAACTTGAGTGGTGCAGGTGCTGTGGAACAGAAAAAATAAGTAAAATATACATTGTCTCTAACAGCGTTTTGCTATATTTGGTCAAGTTTGCGTTATGTCTACTTAAAATTACATAAATCATCAAAGTAAAAATTGTTGAACCCTTTTAAAGAACTAAGAAATTATTTTGTTATTTAATTTTATTTGCCAATGCATTATGGATTTACTTTGAAGTCTTGGAAAAATATTTTCGTTCACATAAGAATTATGACTTCATGGAATTACTTTCAATCAACTTCTGGCTATTTCTGTTCTACCCTTTACCTTAGCTTACCTTACTTTATCTTTAAGGATCAGTTGTGACCTTTGACACTCATTTCAACCGACACTATAATGAAGGTAAATGCTTAAATTAGTATGTGGTTAAAATACAAGAATTATTTGATGGTCAGATTGTGAAATCTAATCTCTAATCGTTTCTGAAAGTTATTTTTGCCAAAATTTTGCGATATTTTTACACATATTTTCAACTCTTTTATGCAACCATGTGAATTTACTTCGTAATCGAAGAGCTAAAAGGTAATTCCAAACCCCAATCAATGATCAATAATGGTGATAAATTTAAACCAATTTTAATATCACCAATTTTGTCAAAAGTTTTCGAGAAAATGATTCTCGAATTCGCTTGACTGCACTTACTATTTTCTCAGTATTTCTTGATTTCTGGAAAGCCTTTGATATGGTCGACTATGCCATTTTTTGCCAAAAGTTCTAACATCAATTTTACTTTTGGTTCGTGAACAAACTTTTAAAATTTCAAACTATAAATATTGGAGTACCACATGAGTCTATCCTTGGTCCTTTACTTTTTTTCAATGTACGTTAACGATAAGGAATGTTATTTAAACATTTTCAGGTTCGCATGTATGCCGATGACACTCAGTTATACCTAAAGCCTTAAGTGCTAACTGCACATTTGATAGCCGGCTGCAATAAAGACTTGGAAATTATTGATCGATAGCCTATTAAAAACTTTTATCTAATACTACTCCAGCAAAGTCCTATGCTTATTTTTTATATTGAACCGAGTTCTAACTTGTGATCTTCATGTAAATTACACGGTTGCAAAAGGTTAGTCCGTTTCTTGAATGTCTTTGGTTTAACACATTATTTAAGTGAAAGTTGGACATTTGTATTAATTCACATCAAAATTTTAGAAAACCTTATAAAATATCAGAAAGGGAAACAGCGCCTATGCGTCGTCGTCGTCTAAGCAATACTTGTAACCCTTCTACTTTACACAGATTAAGATTAAGATTTTCAGAACGTTGCTCAAAAGTATCTATACAAATCCCTTTGACATCCCCTTTGACTGGGTCCATGATTCAGAGGTCCTGTTGGAATAAAATATACCAGTAATTGACTCTCGGTTGACTCCAACAGAATGAACAAAAAGTAATAGCAAAAACAAATGAAAACATTATGCACATGTTTATTATGTATAAATATGTAATGCAAAAATAGGAACAAACTTATTAAATTCTAATTTCCAAGTGTACTCAAAGAATTACTATTCTGAACGCCTCACTTGCAGAACTTTGTTCTACAAAACGTGTGCGAGCATTCAAACAGAAAACCTTCATCTTTGTCCAATAAATCCATAAATTACTTACATCATGTACACAAATTGTTATGTAACATAGAACGCACTTTAATAACCAACTTTAGTATGTGATATGTGCCCTCCATGCTTAGCCCTGTTTTGCCCTACCTCAATGGAGGATCCATCATACCACATTCAACTACACCGCACGCATAACGCATCACGCATCGCCGATATGCATCTCTTTACTGTCAATATACTGACCGCTGCGTTGCTTTTGCATTTCCTTTCATAGGTTTTTTTTTAATTTACTTTTTTATTTGAAAATTTCTTTTTTATTTAATTGACGGTGCGTATACCCACAACTTCCTTTTTCCGCTCGATACAGGCTGTAAAAATGGTTTCCCCTTTTCCACTTTTCGCCGTTATTTTTACTGCAGTTATTCCGGCATATACTCATTGTGCTGTTGTGTTCTTATTCCTGACCAACAACTGGCATCTAATTAGTTTACCTTTTACTGCCATAGCTGCTACCTATAGTTGTTTGTAGGTAGGCTCACAATTTTATTTGTGTGCCTGGATGTACATTAGGGTGGGTCATACATAAATAAATAAAGGCACATTGATAATATGGTGCTAACCAGACTCTATCCTTTGCCTCCGGTGTTATGTTAAAATTAACTATCGTCATCAACTCGACAAACGGGATCGGATCTTGGTCTCATTCATTAACTCACAGTTTCTCACCCCAAGGGTCTATTATGTATATGCCATCTCTCTAGGGTAAGCATGGTCTGCCAAGCTATTGCCTTCTCTTTTCTCATGCGAACTAGGTGGCCAACCCACCGAAGTCTACTGAGCTTAATTTTTGTGACGATATCTGCTTAGAAGTAGATTGCAGACAATATATATGCAGCGTCTTCGAAATCGTCTTTCCTCACAAAAGGGGCCAACAATTCTTGGTAAGACGTCGGACCCAGGTCTCGAATCTATATATGAATACTGCAGAACCAACTTCCTGTACAGCAGCAGTTTCGAAGTTAAAATAAAAATTCTGGCTGCTACTATTGACTCAAGATATTTAAAAGATTGCACAACTTCAAATTAAAGTCTATAAACGGATAGTAAGTTGGAATATTCAATTCTAGACATTTTTTGGTCGCCTTTATAAAGGGCGAAAATCTGATGTTTTGTTGACTTGCTGGATGAATATTGTCCGATGTTCGCTTATAGTGCTATTTATTCTTAAAGGATAGAGGAGAGTATCTTAAAGATAGTGCTCTGCCTACAATCTTCTTGACCTTTTCTATTCTTGGTGACGGTAGCATGTGGGCTTCTTTTTGGAGTGATTGAGCCCTTGCGTTTTAATTAAGCTGACCGTTTAGGAATTCATTAAAAAACACTTCTGATAGCTAAAGTTTGCCTTCAGGATTTTCCTCTCTGCTCATCGAATTTCCACACCTACCTTGATATTTCAAGAATTCCTTTGATTTTCAAAAAACCTCATTCGTAATTTTGAAACCTATTCAGATATTTAAAGTCCTCCCGTGAATGTACGGACCTCCCTTGGAATTTCATTTTCAAGATTTACCTTAGTATTACGAGCCCTCTTTTGAAATTTCCAGACACACATCCACTAGATTATCCAGGCCTCACTTGATGTTTCAAGACTTCCCTTAAGAACATCGTATCATATTGGAAGACCCCTCATCGATATTTCAAGATCTGATATGTAAAATGTCGAAACGTCCAGAACTATATTGA
The DNA here is from genome assembly GCF_945859685.1 of Eupeodes corollae. Taxonomy (NCBI): domain Eukaryota; kingdom Metazoa; phylum Arthropoda; class Insecta; order Diptera; family Syrphidae; genus Eupeodes; species Eupeodes corollae. Next base: position 141,855,377 of record NC_079147.1, on the reverse strand, counting down.
TATTTCAAAACCATTTTTGATGCTTCAAGATCTTCCTTTTCAATAAACTCCCTTATTATTTAAAGTTATTCCTTGATTTTTGCAGACCTCTTCAGAAGTATTCAGACTTCACTTCAAATTGCAAGACCTCCTTGAAATTTACAGTGGTTCCTAAATCTTTAATAGCTCATATGCTATTTTCAGACCTCCCTAAAAATTTCAAGCCCTTACTTGAAACCTCCAAAATTCCCTTTAAATTTAAAGATATTTTAAGGCCTATTATTTTATTAGCCTTGTAGTACCCGTGGCATGATGATTAGAGCGTTGGACTGTCATGCGAGAGGTCTTGGGTTCGATCCCTGCCTATGCCATCTAAAGTCTTTTTACGAGTACAGCCTCTTGCGAGGAATTGTCAAATTCTCCAAGAGTAATTATTGTCATAAAAAAGTGCTTTCTAATATTAGCCGTTCGGATTCGGCATATACAGTTTATCCCCTCCATTCCTGACAACATTACTCGCACACAGAAATGGTTGAGAGTTGTAAGTCACTAGGCTCTAGTTCTCAACGGACTGTTGCGCCACCCAATTTATTAACTTCCCATAGGAAGTTATTGTAATGGGTCCGATTTGTCAAATTGAAAATTTTGACATTTCTCGACGTTTCAAGGTCCCTAGAAATAAAAGATTTTAAGAAAGATGTCTGTGCGTGCGTGTGTACGTATGTCCGTAAGTCCGTACGTTCCCGACGTTTTTTTCGTCGTCTATAGCTCAAGAACCCGAAGAGATATCGACTTCAAATAAATTTTGTTATACAGATAATTAGGCAAAAAAATACAGAAAGGGTTCTCAAGAAAATTGCGTTCGTGGATTTTTTACCATAGCAGTTTGAAAAAAAGGTGAACATTTTGGTTAACCCTAAATATCTTACGAACTAAAAACGCTAGAGACTTGAATTAAATTGTAGGTATATAATATATTGTAACATGATATCGAAGAATTATATTTTTTGAAAAAATCCATTTAACGGTTTTTTATAAATCAAAAAAAACTGAAAAAAAATTTGTCACCTCCAGAATTTTACGACTTAAACATGATTTCATCTCCAAAACAATTTTGTGCAACGAATAATAATGTTTTTGACATCTGATAAAATTTTGAGAAAAATCAAGTTGACAGTTTTTTTTATAAAAAATAAAAATCTAAAAAAAAACATTACTTAAAGTTGGTAAAAATTGAATATCGATTCAAATATCTTTTCAAGAACTTGAAATTCAGGCTTCAAACTTATTTTATCTTATAAGAAATATTGTTTTCAACATTTTGAAAAATGTTGAGAAAAATCGAATTGACAGTTTTTGTAAAAAAAATTTAAAACCTAAAAAAAAAATATAACAAAAGTTGGTAAAAATTGATTTTCGACTCAAATATCTTTTCAAAAATTGGAAATATTGGCTTCACAGAAAATATTGTTTTCGATATTCAGTAATTTTTATATAAAAATCCAACAGTCCGATTTTTCATAAAAAATAGTACGCAAATTTGGTAAAAATTGATACGAGTATATAAAGACGAATTTTTAAGCAAGACAAATCGACAGACGGGATGGGAAGTTATCAGTGTGGGTCGCATCCCAGCCTCTTTTTGTATTTATTTTTATTTTATTAGCCTTAGTATAAATATTTCTCGTATTGTTTCTTGCAGTTTTTTCAGCAATGGGTTAACAGCTGTTTTATTACCTGACAACAAACATGACTAGGTTTTTAAAATGTCAGACTTCTTTAAAGGGAACGTGGTTCTTTCTTTGTTTTTTTAGCCTCTCAAACAGTGCATTTTCTTTCTTTTCGATGGTACTGATCTAGTTTCCTGCTTTGGTTCAGCAGCTTTATGGAATTTAAGATGCAATTATATACAGTTTATAATAATATACAATTTTATTATACATAAGAACCTAGAGTAAAGTTTAATTTAATGAAAAATAATAACCACACAGAAATGATAACCACAAAAATATAAAATATAATTGTATAAATGGAAAAGTCAATTTGTTTGTTTGTTTTTTTGTTTGTTTGTTTGCTTGTTTGTCTGTCCTTGACGCGCAACGGAGCAATGTTATGATATAATCTTTTGTGTAGAGGTAATTACGAGGCTAGAGAGTGTTTTAAGCTACAGCTCATTCGAGTATATCCGCTTTCAGTCGAACGTTCGATCAGCTATGTTTTTTTTTAATAACACTTATTAGTAGCATATCATTAGGTGCTGTCTGCTTTTCTATCTATTATCGTTGCCTATCAATTTAGGCCATTTGACAGTAGCGGATGATTGTTGTAATTTAGTACACATAGTAATACTGATCTTATACTCGTAGAAACTCAGAACTGAGAACATCATACCCAACAGTGTGCTTCCTCATTTTAACAATCGACATCGTTCTGATTGTGGAAAGCTTACCAACTGACTCATGTTTACTTGTCCTTTGAATGTCTCTATGTGAAATTTTGATATGTTATAAAACCTAACGTATAAGTTTACCATTCCATTTAGCGCCTTTTTAAAAATCCAAACAAAATTCTCATTTTGACTCACCCTAATGTATTACTTGGACGTGTGTATTGTGTATTCCCCCTATTCCCATTTCGGACTGTTTTTAGGCCGGTTTCGTTTCGCCAAATGAACATGAGCCGAAGAGAATATTCTTTATAGTAAGTTATAGGTAGGTTTTATTATGCCTGCATAAATGTATCTACAACAAGACAACATCAAAAGTGTAAAACTATGTAAGAGTGTTAATTAAAAAAAAAAACGAAATACGAAGTAGAAAATTACCCATTTTAAGGAATAAAAAATAAATAAATGGGCAACCAGGTGAAACGCCAACTCATGTGTGACACATTATCCGTATTATATTTATGGTATGTATGTGCAGTATGTTTTCTTTTTCGTAATTTTAGCCATCAGGAGTTAATAGCTAGCAGGATTGTTATATTCCTCCTATAGATGTTGCTTATACTGATGTTACTGTTACTGCTTGATGATAGAATGACATGTCATGGTAAAGTGCTTCTTATATTTTTAAAGATAATTATCCTAAACAAAGTAGTCATAATCTTAGTCATAGTCATAGTCGTTGTCATATATATTCATTTTGTTTATAATGGTTTTGTGTATTAAAAAAATATAAATAATATAAATTGCGTGTAGATTTGTGTTTAATTTTTCCAATGAAAAAGATATCCATGGTAACACACCAAACATACCGAATACGTTCCACATACAATCCACTACTCTTATATATTCCAACTGAATAATATTCTCAATTTTGATGCTTACATCATGATGATTGATACACCTGCTACTATATTCTTTTCATATAAAACACCTGAATTGAGTGAAAAGATACAAAACTTATTAAATTATGAGCACATGTTGAAAAACGAAAGAGCCATTTTTGTAAGGCCTTGCGCAGTACTTACTTAAGTGCGGTTCTCTGAGAGAAAATATTACCCTCTCTTGTGATTGTGAGTTTAATTCAACTTCAACCCCTCTTTAGCTGCCAATATACCTTTTAACAATAATTTTACCTTCATGTATGGTGTTTTATAGGTAGGTATCTTTTTATGGGGATGGTTTTCAACCTTATTCAAAATTTTGTTTTTTTTTTTTCATTTATTTTCATCCCACAAACAATCCCCTTTTTATATTTTGTAACCCATTCGGTGTCGTTTTCTGTTGTGGCAGTGGCACCTAAAGTCGTTGCCGTGGAAATGTTTGTTTGTTATTAATAAATAATAAACTATTCCTTCTTCGCTGCTTTGCTACCCCCACCCCTATAACGTTGTACAACATTGTATGTATTTACGGTACGTATACGTCGTACATGTTATATAGATAATTCATGAATAAAAAATTGTTAGAATTTCTGTATGAACAAAAATGGATATAAAATAAAAGTGATTTAAGTGCGATGGTATTTTATATTTTTTTGGTAAAAAAAAAAACAGACTTGAAAGTCCTACCTAAGAACATTCATAGGTAGAAGCTGAAGGTTCATAACTCCTGTACATTATACCTACCTATGGTATAATCATCATTCATTGTTTGATCGATTCTTTGTCAAACTAATGGGATTTTGGTAATAAAGTAGACATTTTATAAAAGTATGGGTACAAAAATGCTAACAAATACGAGTATATGTGTTTAAGTCTGCCTTTGATGCATAAATAACTGAAGTTAACACGCCATCGAGAAAATATCGTGAAATAAAGTGGAAATTAAACTTTGATTTTCATGTTCCATCTTTCTTTAATAATAATTTCAAATATACGCTAGAAAAAAAAAGAACTCGAGACAGAAGGACGACTTTTATAAAAAAAAATCAACAACGATATTTTCACTATACAGGGTGCGTTTGTCGTCGTCAGAGAAATTGAAAGAATCTTAAAAAATCATATGCTCCGTTTCCATTTTTTACAGAAAATGAGTCTTAAGGAGTTAAAAAGTTTTTAATATACAAAAGGTCTCCATTAAAGGTGGGTCAATTTTGAAATTGAAAAAGGGGTTGGGATGCAAATTTTTCCAAAATACTAATAACACAATTTTGTTTGAAATTAAACAAAATTAAGTCTATATCTTACTTAACCGGAAACCTTTGTTTTTGTAGTTTTTTGTGATTTGTAAAAAAAAATTCAATTGAATTTTTCTAAACTTAAATATAACTTAACTAAAAATAAGAACAAATATTTTCCATTTCTTTTTATACAGATTATTTAAAAAGAAACAATACAGACAAAATAAATAAACTAGCTGACCCGACAAACGTTGCTTTGTCATATAAAAATGTCTAAAGAATATTTTGCTAGAAATAAATAATTCATTTTAAGTGTGTAAGGATGTGGTTTATGAGTGGGAGAGGTATAGAGCACTGTAGAAGGTCACAAAATATTAAAATAACAAATCACCAAACAATTTTTTTTTAAATAAAATAAATTGGATGGCGCAACAGTCCGTTGTGAACCAAGACCTATTGACTTACAACTCTCAACCATTCCTGTGGGCGAGTACTGTTGTCATCAATGGAATTTAGACCGAATCCGAACAGCTAAATTGAAAAAGCACTTTTTCATGACAAGAATTACTCTTGAAGGATTTGTCAATTCCTTGCATTCTTTAGTACCCGCGAAAACTAATTTTTTTTTTATTAAGGTGGCACAGGCAGGGATTGAACCCAAGACCCCTTGCATGACAGTCCAACGCACTAACTACTACTATTTATGCGTACGGGACCAAAAATCACCCGAAGAAGTTTTTGCTCGAAGCATCCTAAGACGTTATCATCATTCTTTGACAGGGTCCAGGGCTCAGCGCCATAAGCGAGAACCGGGATGATAAGTGTCTTATACAATATTTTAGATGCTCGAGAGAGGACTTTACTTCTCAATTGCCTTCTAAGTCCAAAGAAGCAGCGATTTGCAAGAGTTATTCTTCGTTCGATTTCACACTGCTATCGTTGTCTGTTAATAGCGGTGCCTAGGTAGACAAAGTCCTTAACTACCTCGAAACTGTGCATGGTGACGTTTTGTCCAAGACGTCGTTGTTCAGTGTCCTTTTTTGATGACAGCATGTAATTGGCCTTGCCCTCATTGACCACTAAACCCATCTTCTTTGCTTCCGTCGCAATGCTCAAAAACGCTCCACTGACATCACGCTTTGATCTTCTAATTATGTCAATATCATCTGCGTATCCAAGTTATTGTATGAACATTTGGAAGATTGTGCCTCCAGTGTTGACTGTTGAGTTTTGCACAATTCTTTCCAGAACAATGTTGAAGAAGTCACATGACAGTGCATCGCCTTGTCTAAAACCTTTTTTGACATCAAATGCATCGGTAAGATCTTTTCCGACCTTGATAGAGAAGCGTACATTCTCCATCGTCATTCTGCACAAACGGATAATTTTGAAAGAGATGCCAGAACTAGACATTGCTCGATAGAGCTCTTCCCTATAGATGCTGTCATACGCGGCTTTAAAATCGATAAAGAGATGGTGGGTATCGATTTGAAGTTCCTAGTTTTTTTTTTCTAAAATCTGGCGTCGTGCGATAGTGGACTTTTCTGGTCTGAAGCCACACTGATAAGGACCAATCAGGTTGTTGCCGAATGGCTTCAGATGTTCACATAATACGGCAGAGAGGATCTTATACCTACGCAATGTTAAGGAGACAGATGCCTCTGTAGTTGGCGCAGTTTAGAGGGTCTCCTTTCTTATGTATCGGGCACACTATGCTGAGATTCCACTCATCGGGCATGCTTTCTTCCGACCATATTTTGCAGATGAGTTGGTGCATGCTCCGTAGCAAGTCATCGCCCACTGCTTCGGCAGCGATACCGTCAGCTCCAGCAGCTTTGTTTGACTTAAGTTTAGATATAGGTCGGGTAGGCGGAATTGTTGATCTGCGTCGCCGAGGTTGAGTGGTTCTATCTCCCTTACAGCGGAATTGGGTTCGTCATCATCGTTATATAATTTGGAGAAGTGGTCTTTCCATGTTCTCAACATAGACTGTGGTTCACTACGATGTTCCCCTGATCGTCTTTACAGGCTTCGGTTCGTGGCTTTTACCCTTGGTAGGTTTTTTTTTACCTTTTGTTAAAATTAACGAACCTCATTTCTGTTGTGGCATCCCTCTATCTCCTTGATCGCGTGTTTCTCATGTTCTCTTTTTTTTCCATCTAAGAATCCGGTGTTCCTCTCTCCTCTTCTGCTCGTAGAGCTTGCGAGCGGCTCTGGTCCTCCTGTGCAGCGCCGTTTTGTATGTCTGTTGTTTCGCTGCGTGAGCTTGCCGGCATTCGTCGTCAAACCAGGGGTTTCGCTGTGGCAGCTGTGTGAAACCAAGGCAATGTTGCCACTATTTTTCAATGCTTAATGCAGGCAGCATAGGATCCTTAAGAGGTTCGATCGGAAAAGGACATGGCAGTCTCTTGCGATTGAACCCGTCTTACGTCGAATCTTCTCACAGTACTTCCTTGTTTTGGCTTGGATCGGGATATGCGTACCTTGGCTACAACGAGGTAGTGGTCCGAGTCAACGTTGTCCTCACGGAATGTTCGGATATTCTGTATACTGGAGAAGTTTCGTCCGTCGATTGCAATGTGGTCAATCTGGTTGACGGTTGATTGATCAGGAGATTTCCATTTCCCCTTGTGGATATTGAGATGTGTGAATTGCGTACTAGCTACCAGAATGTCTCGCCCCGCTGCGAAATAGACAAGCCTGAATCCGTTGTCGGAGTTGGTGTCGTGCAGGCTGTATCTCCCGATTATGCCACCAAAGATGTCTTCTCTTCCTAGCTTGGCATTAAAATCTCTTAAGACAATTTTAATGTCATAAAAAGGGCACTGCGCTTATGTCTTGTCCAAGAGCTCGAAGACTATGTCTTTGGTGTCTTCATCTTTCTCCTCTGTTGGGGCATACGCGCATATTAGGCTTATGTTGGCGAATTTAGCTTTGATGCGGATTGTTTTGATGCGCTCGCTCACTCTGTTGAAGCTCAAAACTTTTTGCCTGAGTCTAGTTCCAACAACAAATCCACACCCATATAGACGATGTCCTTGTTCTCGGTAGCAGTCGCAGTAGTATATATCGCAGTCTTTTAGTTTGTGTTTGCCCGATCTATCCCATCGCACTTCTTGGATGGCGGTAATATCTGCCTTGCAGCAGTTTAGGGCTTCCGCTAATTGTTCGGCTGCACGTGGTCTGTTAAGGGACCTAACATTCCAAATACATATCCGAAGGTCGTTGTCCTTATTTCGTTTGTGTGGTTTGTCAACAGTGAATCTGTCCATATCCGAGGCACATAATAGCACCTTAATAAGCAAATCATTCTAATATACACCCCCTGAAACACTGTCTCCAATGTCGTTAATGAAAAGTGACAAGAGCAAAGGACTCAAAATGCAACCTTGCGGGACCCGACTTCCGTCTTAAATTTCTGCGAAGAGATTCTACCATTTGAAACTACCGCTGTTGTATTTAAAAAATGTTCTTCATATATTTTTTAAAATGTTGGTGATAATTCAACACCTGCTAGTTTGAAAAGTAATAGTTTTCTGTTTATAGTATCAAAGGTAGCTTTAAAATCTACAAAAAAGCATAGAGATAAGCTTTCTTATCCAAAAAACGTTTAGCGACATTAGTTAGAGTACAAATTTGAGCAACTGTAGAGAGGTTACCTCGAAACCCAGCTTGTTTCAACCCAAGGAACAAGTCTAAGATATAGCATCTGAGTAAACAGTTTTCGTAATGAATTGAGAACAGAGATATCTGTGTAGTTTTCGGGGAGACTAGGATTTCCATTTTTATGGATGACTCTTTGAAATTCTTTGGTATTTCTTCGTTGTTGAACACTCGGTTAAGTAGGAATAATATATTATGTTCTAAAAATTGTGAGCTGGCATTTTACAAAAACTCGGCTGTGATGCCATCTAAACCCGAAGCTTTATTGTTTTTAATTTTTTCTATGGCAAAAAGTAGCTCTGGCGTTGAGAACGGAGTGTCTAGTTCTTTGATGCACATATTGTTGTTTTTTTATAGATCCATAAGTCCTTATAAGTATTATTCGCATGCAGATAAATATATTTCAAGGCTGAGTTGTTAGTTTTCCTAAAGAGTTTCAACTATTTAAAATATATATCTCTGCTTTTTCTACAGGCATCATCATAACAGCTGCACTTGTAAAAAATGCATCTGTTTACTGAGTAGGTGACACTTGACTGTCTTATGGTCGTAATAATAGACTTAGTTGAGAAATGTTACAAATGTTGAATCCTATAAATCGAATAGAATACAATAAGTTAAAAACACCTAAATGGGAAGTTAATAAATAATATTGATACAATAAGAAAAATAGTGCGTATACGCCCTTGGGTCCACAACATCATTTATGTGTGAGCATTATGCCACTTGTCAAAACAGCTTGCAGCCAATATTGCCTTGTGAAGATGATGTTAAGGCTCCAAATTATTAATTAAACTTAAATGTTAAGTCTTTTTGCATACCAGCTATTTTTGCTCACGAGAATCTTTATGTCAAAGATCGAGATGTTTATTTGAATTCAATTGAATTTCACTACAAAAACGGTCCCCCTTTTTTTTATCTTATATGTGGGTTGAGTTTAAAAAAAAGAATAATATGGAAGATGCTTATTAATTGGCTTTGGGTTAATAAGCACATCGTGAATCAAGTTACTTTTAGGACTCCCAAAATGAGTCCTGCGAAAATCGATAAATTGTATAAAAAGTATTGTAATGACTGCTAAGCTTTTTGTTGAAAAAGTTGATAGTTTCCAAAAATGTCTCTCATGTTCTCACCTCCCTCTCTAAGGTCTTTCAATCTCCAAGGCAAAACTTTATCGATGGTTACTTTTTTTTTGGTATGGTTATAGTCCCAATTGATACTATATACGTTACGATGATACGTCTGGGTTTATTTTAAACCCACCACCCACTCTCCTACGCTCTATACGTTAGGTAATAGCTAATGAATTTTTCACCAAAAACTCTTAAGTCAGATGAACAAAAATCACAGTCGTCCTTCGGCACTTTATACGTAACATATAGCGCGGTTCATAGCAGACTCATACGGGATTGTGTGTTGGTTCTATAAATATACACATGATGGCGGTATGTGCGCTGGTGGGTAAAGCAGCCTGGCTTGGCTAGTAAAGCTATTCATCTTCTGGTTCTTTAGTACTGTTTGTGGTGGTGGGTTGCCATACCCAACGGTTTAGAATAACTAGAACTAGGTAAGGATCACCAGTACCAGCACCATACGACTCTCCTAATACCCGTCGCTGTAATCCGAATTCCAAAGTAGCAATGGATGGAGGGATTGTGAGTGCGGAGCGGATGGTGTGGTGCCTTCCTACGTTCCTTCCTTTATATAGAGGAGCTCACAGAGATTTCCGTAAATGACGACGAGTCGCGTCCAAATGGGTTGTTGTGTGATTACTCTTCTCTGCTTCTGCTGTTGGGTTCCCTTACCGTTATTATTCTGATTTTTCTTTTACTTTTTTTGTTTTGTTCATTTTTGTATTGCGTTATACATTTTATTACAGTCAGTATGATGGAGCATGGAGCGCCAGCTTTTGGGTGCTTCTTTCTCTTACTCTGTCCTGTCTCTCTGCTATGGATAAATCTACATGGGTACCTTTCTTAACCACAAAAAATGCCACCCCGGGCCGCGTTCTGAAAAGTTAAGACCGACAATGTTTGGGATGAAAACAAATCGTTGTTCTGCGGCAAGCCTGATGTGGGTTCCTCTTTCGCTCTCCTCTAATGTGTATCATGACGACTACGACTATATATTTACAACAACGACGGCGATGACTACGACACGATGAACGACGACAACGGACGACGATGTACGACGGACGATGAGGAAGAAAAACGGCCGCGTAGAGGATACTTGGAAGCTGCTCGAGTGCTTAAGAGATTTTCATCTTGCTATATTTTCTGGTGTTTGATGATGCATCTGTTGGTTGATGAGGTGGTTAGAGGGACCGACCGCTGGAGTTGGTGGGTTTTTTAAAGGTGGGATAATTTTGTCTACTATGGTTGTCCGTTGTCTACGTTGCCGTCGTCATCGTAGTCGTAGATAGAGAGAAGAGCAGTGGAAAATTGTCCTCGTTATAGGTCGTGAAGGAAGAAAGTTTTAAGGTTTCTATTTCCAAGTGAGGAGAATGAAAATTATTCATCTTCATCCAACCAAACTAAGCCAAACTAAAAATAGGTACCATACCAAGTATATGTAAGACGAGCGACGACGACCGAACGACAATATAATGATAACGTTCGTTGTTAACCGTCCCGTCTCTCGCCTGTATAACTATCTTATTCAAACTCGCGCACGCTATTATGCATTTATAATGATGATGTTGTGGTTAAGGCTGTTACGTCATTGTAGTGATGATGTCGGTTTGATGGTTGGTTGGTAGTGGCCTATTTCATGGTCATTATCTAGAGTTTTGTTTAGGGTTTTTAAGAAAAGAAAATAGGTCCAACAGTTATTATTATTTCCCATCTTTAAATATGACAATAGATTTATGGATGCGGTAAATTCCTTAAAGCTATAAAGTGCGAAATAAACTTATATAGGAAAATGCATAAGTAAGAAGTAATAAGTTGTGTTGTCTTTGATTAATAAATTAAAGTTAGTTTAGTACTTAACACAGTTTTATATTAAAGGGTGTTTTATTTTATTAGTCTATGAATACCATATTTCGTTGGAGATATTTTAAGAACAGTCAGAGATATCGATCTACGGACATCAAAAAATACTTTTAAACAAAATTTAAGAGTTTCCAAAAAATTAAAAAATTGGTAGACCCTAAATTTCTCTGGAACCAAAGATTCCAATATCGAACAAATCCAACAAATGGCTTTGTTTATAAATTAATACAAAAAAAGAGGCTGGGATGTGACCCACGCTGATAACTTCCCATCCCGTCTGTCGATTTGTCTTGCTAAAAAGTACTCGTATCAATTGTTACCAAATTTTCGTACTATTTTTTGTAGATTTTATTTTTTTATGAAAAAAACGGACTGTTGGATTTTTATATAAAAATTACGGAATATTGAAAACAATATTTTCTGTGAAATAAAATAAGTTTGAAGCCAATATTTTTAATTTTTGAAAAGCTATTTAAGCCGAAAGTAAATTTTTACCAAGTTTTAGTATTGTTTTTTTTTTAGGGTTTTATTTTTTGTAAAAAAACTGTCAATTCGATTTTTTGAAAATTTTACCAAATGTTGAAAACAATATTTCTTATAAGATAAAATTAGTTTGAAGCCAATATTTAAAATTTTTGAAGAGATATTTTAATCGAAAATCAATTTTTACCAACTTTTATAGATTTTTGTTTAGCTTTTTATTTTTTGTAATAAAACTGTCAATACGATTTTTCTCAAAATTTGTCCTAATGTTAAAAACAATATTTCTTTTAAGAAAAAATTAGTAAGATGCTATTATCTCAAAGTTTTTACAAGATATTTGAGTCGAAAATCATTTTTTACCAACTTTTGTTAATTTTTTTTCGGTTTTTAGTTTTTTGTAAAAAAAATTGTCAATTCGATTTTTTTCAAACTTTAACTGAATGTTGACAACAATATTTTTTGAAAGATAAAAGTAAATTAAAGCCAATATCTCAAAGTTTTGAAAAAATATTTGAGTCGAAAATCAATTATCACCAACTTTTATACATTTTTTTTTAGGTTTTTATTTTTTTGTAAAAAAACTGTCAATTCGATTTTTCTCAAAATTTTATCAGATGTCAAAAACGTTATTTTTCGTTGCATAAAATTGTTTTGCAGATGAAATCATATTTCAGTCGTAAAATTTTGTAGGTGACAAAATTTTTTTTTCAGTTTTATTGATTTATAAAAAAACCGTTATATTGATTTTTTTCAAAAAATATACCTGTTTTGTGTCACGTTACAATATATTATATAAAATTTAATTCAAGTCTCTAGCGTTTTTGGTTCGTAAGATATTTAGGGTTAACCAAAATTTTCACCTTTTTTTCAAACCGCTATGGTAAGAAAACCACCCACGCAATTGTCGTGAGAGCCCTTTCTGCATCTTTCTGCCTTATTATCTGTGTAACAAAATTTATTTGAAATCGATATCTCTTCTGGTTCTCGAGCTATGGACCACGAAAAAAACGTCGCGAACGTACGGACGTACGGACGTACGGACATACGGACGTACGGACGTACGGACGTACGGACATACGGACGTACGGACGTACGAACGTACGTACACACGCACGCACAGACATCTCTCTAAAAATCTTTTATTTCGACTCTAGGGAGCTTGAAACGTCGAGAAATGTCAAAATTTTCAATTTGACAAATCGGACCCATTACAATAACTTCCTATGGGAAGTTAAAAAAACTCAACACAAATTTGTGCCCAATGGCATAACCTCCAAAATTATTATCTACATGCATCCTCCAAAATTATTACATGCATCCTCCAAAATTATTACATGCATCGAAAAAAAAAACCTTTTTTGCATCTTTTTAGAAAGCTCCAAATGACATTTTGTTTACACAAATTGAAAGCTTTGAAAAAATACAACTAAAAGTTGGTAAAATTCAACACGAATAGCTCGAGTTTTAAGGAGTTTTAGACTTTAAGATAAAAAGACAAACCCAGCCTCTTTTTTCTTTGTTTAAGGTTGGAAAATTTGAATGTTAATCTTAACGTCTTATAATTGCAGAATTTTCTGAAACTTAATCATTTATAACTTGAAAAAATTAAAAATCACAATATTTCTCAACAAATATCCTACTTTTATTTTATAAATTTAATTTTGTAGAAGCTACGAATGAAGTAAATTTGTCTTTAGGTCAATCTAAGCAGTATTTGAAACCACTCTTCAATTCCTGAATTGAATGTGCAAAATAACGGGTTATCCATTTTGCAGTTTCAAATATATGGACTCGAATTCGAGACCTGCCAAACTAAGTAAACCAATTTTCGTTTTTTAGTTGAAAGTCTGACTCTTATGAAAATTTATCGCTTAACTATCGCACAACGTATACAAATTTAAAAGATGATTCTGCCACAGCCACATATCGTGCTTTAAGAGAAGATTATGGTTTACATAATTGTCCAACTACGCCAGCAGTTGGAAAAATTGTGAATAAATTTGGAGAGACTGGATTGGTTTAAGATATTGTAAGGCCTGTGCATCATAGCTTTGCTCGTAGCACTGAATATATCGCCGTTGCAAGTGAAAGTGTTGTCGAAGACCCGAATGCTTCGATTTTTCGTCAGACGTCGTAGATAAGTCAAATGAGTGCTTGAACAACAGGTGGAAAGCTATTCTTCCAACAAAATGTCTTCAGCGACGAAGGACATTTCTCACTAGGTGGGTATGTTAATAAACAAAATTGTAGTATTTTGTGTTCTGAGAATCCTCAAGTAGTTGCATACACAAACTTTTTGGTGCGCTCTTTGGTTCGAATTTGTGATTGGACTTCAACCCTTCGAAAATGAGGATGGAACGACTGTCACCGTCAAGTCAGAGCTTTATGGTCATATGATAACCGACTTTTTTTGTCTGCTATTGAAGAATACGTGGACGGTGCCACATGCAACATGCAACACAACTCGTGCTATAGCTTTATTGTAAAGACAGTTCCGCATAATTTCGTCTTGACGATATCAACTGATACGAACCACACTTATAACTTTTCATTGAAAGTTTTAAGGCTAAAGTAAAATAACTGGAGTTTTACGCAGGTGTTGATACTATATACAATCATGGAAAATGTAGATGTTCCTACAGTTTTAAAAATGGAGTTTTCAGGAAAAAGGCCAAACGCGAACCAAAAATTCGTAACTTCCAATGGGACTGAGCTACTAAAAAGACAAGATCTTAAGTCAAACATTTGCGTTTAAGGTTTTGAATTGGTTTAATGTGTTTTTTTTTCTTCTCTCTAATGGATTTTGTTCTCGATTAACTTTAGTCTAGGTCTTTAGATAATAGATCACAAAAATTAATATTTGGTTTAATATTAACGTCTTAAGTCCGTTTAAGTCCCTTTTGCCACACGTCAAAAATTGAGTCAAAAGTTCGGCGATTTTTATTATCGTTAACACGGTGTTTTGTAAAACTCTATAAAACAAAAGTGGTATCAAATAGTATGAGCTTGACGGCTAATGTTCATGGTCAAAAAGTGTAACTAAGCGACAAGTAATTTGATTGTGGTGTATCGTTTGTTGTAGTTGTTGAATCAATCGATCGGTGAATTTTAAGAAGAACATAAAAAATCATTATTTTTTTGAAAAAGGTTCGGTTTTGGAATATAAAAAACACGTATTTCTTAGAAATGTAAACAAATTATTTTTCAACGATTACGTTACTCCTATGCACTTAGGAAACTTGCACCGTAACCTCTTTTCTTCCCAGATGGGCTAATGACCGATTTGATCGTGCCGTACTGCCATTGGAGGTACATGCTGCGCGGGGCCCTTATGTTTTTTTGCTTGAATTTCATTTTCAATAGATCTTCGACTCTTTATGTTAGGCTTCAGTCAAAGCTTACATAAGGTCTCACCTACTTCAAGTCGAAAATCAGCTGAAGACATTTGTTTGTCGTGAGATTTTTTGCCTTTCTGACTCTTCGGTATAACAGCCAAGAATTCGCCATCGTGAGGTCTAATAGATGATAGAACATTCGCACTTGCCATCTTTTGCTTCTTATCATAATTTTATAACTCCCCATGATACTATCTATTAGATCTACGCCGAACATGTGCCGATTGTATTCTCCAACAATATAAGGGCTATCAATGTGTATGTGCCTCTTATTGGACTTATCGTAGCGTCTGACTTGGGTCTTAGGCAATTCACCAGCAAAAGATGATAAAAGAGTTACAACTTTGTTGTCCTTCCATATAACATTTGATACATCGATACAATCCATGTCTCCCACATATTCAACGGAAAATCCTCGTTCTTTTTCATTACTTCCTTGCCAGCGGGCCATTTACAATCAGGAAATCGAGTGCGTCGTACTGTCACAAGACTCATTATACCCTCTTTAGCCAAATATTCCAGTAAAGGCAGAGAAGTGAAATAGTTGTCGAAGTAGTTCGATGCCTTGGTATTCCTCGAGCCATTGTGACAACTACGTTCGATAATATCTTGTAGCCCCATTCGTGAGATTTCTTTGGATAGTACCGCTTCAAGTTACTCCTTGCTTTAGTGGAGCAAATTTGTTCATCCACGCAAAGATATTCTTCCATGAGAACTCCACTAAAAGTTGCGTTCAATTGTTCCACGATCGGTCTAATTTTAAAAATCCTGTCACTGTTCGGTGCATTACGTGCTAGCAAGTTAGAATTGTCATTGAAATGTATATATTGTCTAATTTTCTCAAACTTTTGTTTTGACATTGTTCCTTGTATCATAGGAGTACCAATAGACGAATTCCAATGACTGGTTACCCTCGGAAGTTGTATCAGTGACATCTTATAAGTTGCTCCAATGAACTGCTGGATGTCGGTTTCAGTAACTTGAAATAATTGGTTAGGATTTTTCTGAATGATGTAGAGATAAATCTGATCAATTGTTTGGGAAAAAAATAGCAAAAGAACTGAATGGGTGTATCGAGCTCCAATAAATTTGGTGGAAGACTAGAATTTCCCGTGAATGGAATTTGTTGGTTGTTTATAACCAGGTTCTTTTTTTTCGATTTCAATTCTGGCTTTCGTCGCTTTTGATTAGTCGAAACTGGTTGGCTTCTTTGCTGTTCCGGATCTTGAAATGAGGGTCCAGCAATAGGTTCACTGCGTTCAATATCTTCAATGATTGAATCTACGTCAATTTTGTTATTTTCTTCGTAACCAGGAAAGTATTCAATATTTTCCAGTTGTGGTTGATAATCCATCTTCACTATCATATTGGTAATTTATGCCATATATCTCATCTTCCCACAGTTATCGCGAAGCCATTCTGCAAGAAAATGAGGCAATTTAGCATCAACATCCACATACTTGACTTATGAACTTTTGGATTTTTATATAAAAATTACTGAATATTGAAAACAATATTTTCTGTGAAATTAAATAAGTTTGAAGCCAATATTTCTAATTTTTGAAAAGATATTGCGAGTCGAAAGTAAATTTTTAGCAAGTTTTAGTATTGCTTTTTTTTAGAGTTTTATTTTTTGTAAAAAAACTGTCAATTAAATTTTTTTCAAATTTTTTTGTGAAATAAAATAATTTTGAAGCCAATATTTCAAATTTTTGAAAAGATATTTGAGTCGAAAATCATTTTTTACCAACTTTTATTAATTTTTTTAGGTTTTTATTGTTTGTAAAAAAACTGTCAATTCGATTTTTCTCAACATTTTTCAGAATATTGAAAACAATATTTCTTATAAGATAAAATAAGTTTGAAGATTAAATTAAAAATTTTTGAAAAGATATTGGAATCGATATTAAATTTTTACGAACTTTGAGTAATGTTTTTTTAGATTTTTATTTTTTATAAAAAAAAACTGTCAATTTGATTTTTCTCAAAATTTTATCAGATGTCAAAAACATTATTCTTCGTTGCTCAAAATTGTTTTGGAGATGAAATCATATTTAAGTCGTAAAATTCTGGAGGAGACAAATTTTTTTCTCAGTTTTTTTTTATTTATAAAAAACGGTTAAATGGATTTTTTTCAAAAAATAAAATTCTTCGATATCACGTTACAATATATTATATAAAATTTAATTCAAGTCTTTAGGGTTTTGGTTCGTGAGATATTTAGAGTTAACCAAAATTTTCACCTTATTTCACTGCTATGGTAAAAAAAACACCTACGAAAATATTTTGAGAGCCCTTTCTGCATCCTTCTGTATTATTATCTGTATAACAACATTTATATGTAGTCGATATCTCTTCAGGTTCTTGAGCCTTGGATGACGTAAAAAACATCACGAACGTACGAACGTATACGTACACAGCATGCACAGATATCTTTCTAAAAATCTCTTATTTGGACTCTAGGAAACTTGAAACGTCGAGAAATGTAAACATTTTCAATTTGACAACTCGGACCCATTACAATAACTTCCTACGGGAAGTTAAAAAAGAGCTTACAATTAGCTTAAATATTAGCTAACACATATTGGTGCTTGATTATGAACTACAAAAAGAAAAGGAAATATAGTTTTCATTTTCACAGTCTTGAAAAATAGCTAGGAAATCATATAGATTTTGTTTGATTTTTGTTTTTACTTATTTTGGATTCATTTAAATGTATACATTTATTGTTTAAAAAAACGGTGTTACTTTCTAGAACTGGTTCAGATAATATCCCCCAACTAAACCAAAAAAAAATGCAATAAACAAATACAAATATTTTTATCATCGTTTGAACACTGCCGCCGAAATGATTCATTTATTGTTTTGTTTTATTAATCAGTTGCATTTTTCTTCTTTAAATATTTCTATCTAATATGCACTTGCAGAACCATCAATTAAACTTTGAGCCCCAATTCAAACGTACTCTATAGTCTATACAAATATAGACTCCTTCTTCAACTGCACATGAAGAATGTAGGTTCCTTTACAATACTCTTTTTTCCCTCTTATTAACTTCCCATAGGAAGTAATGGGTCAGATTTGTCAAATTGAAAATTTTGACATTTCTCGACGTTTCAAGGTCCCTAGAGTCGAAATAAAAGATTTTTAGAAAGATGTCTGTCCGTGCGTGTGTACGTACGTTCGTACGTCCGTACGTTCGCGACGTTTTTTTCGTCGCCCATAGCTAAGGAACCAGAAGAGATATCAATTTCAAATAAACTTTGTTATACAAATGATAAGGCAGAAAGATGCAGAAAGGGCTCTCAAGAAAATTGCGTGGGTGGTTTTTTTTACCATAGCAGTTTGAAAAAAAAGGTGAACATTTTGGTAAACCCTAAATATATTACGAACCAAAAACGCTAGAGGCATGAATTAAATTTTATATAATATATTGTAACGTGATATCAAAGAAGTATATTTTTTGAAAAATAAACCATTAAACGGTTTTTTTATAAATCAAAATAAAATGAAAAAAAAAATTTGTCGTCTCCAAAATTTTACGACTAAAACATGATTTAATATCCAAAACACTTTTGCGCAACGAAGAATAATGTTTTTGACATCTGATAAAATTTTGAGAAAAATCGAATTGACAGTTTTTTTATAAAAAATAAAAATCTAAAAAAAAAACATTACTTAAAGTTGGTAAAAATTGAATATCGATTTTTGAAAAACTTGAAATTTTATCTTCTAAGAAATATAGTTTTCAACATTTTGAAAAATATTGAAATAAATCGAATTGACAGTTTTTGTACAAAAAATAAAAACCTAAACAAAAATTGATTTTCGACTCAAATATCTTTTCAAAACTTTGTGCTATTGGCTTTAATTTACTTAAGTCTTTCAATACATATTGTTGTCAACATTCAGTAAAATTTTGAAACAAATCGAATTGACAGTTTTTTTACAAAAAATTAAAAACCGAAAAAAAATTAACAAAAGTTGGTACAAATGATTTTGGACTCAAATATCTTTTCAAAAATTTGAGGTAATAGCTTCTAACTAATTTCTACTTATAAGAAATATTGTTTTCAACATTAGGACAAATTTTGAGAAAAATCGAAGTGACAGTTTTTTTTTACCAAAAATAAAAACCTAAAAAAAAATGTATAAAAGTTGGTAAAAATTGATTTTCGACTCAAATACCTTTTCAAAAATCGTAGATATTGGCTTTAAACTAATTTTTTCTTATAAGAAATATTGTTTTCAACATTGGATAAAATTTAAAAAAAAATCTAATTGAAAGGTTTTTTTACAAAATATAAAACTCTAAATAAAAAACAATGCTAAAACTTGGGAAAAATTTATTTTTGACTCAAATAGCTTATCAAAAATTAAAAATATTGGCTTCAAACTTAGTTCATTTCACAGAAAATGTTGTTTTCGATATTCAGTAATTTTTTATATAAAAATCCAACAGTCCGTTTTTTCATAAAAAATAAAATCTACAAGAAATAGTACACAAATTTGGTAAAAATTGATAGACAGTATGGGAAGTTCTCAGTGTGGGTCGCATCCCAGCCTCTTTTTTTTTTAAATTCAAAAACCAACGAGCACCTGCATATTCTCTTAAATCTTTCCCTAATTATCTTCTCCTCAAACTGAACTTAGTTTTGGAATAAAATCACTTTTGGGCTAACTCGAATATAAAAAAATGTATAAATTCAAAAAAAAACCTTTTCGACATTAATTTACCTTTATTTTCCAAAAATACATTTTTCGAAAAAATATGTATCAAAAAACATGTGAAATTGCTTTAAATACATATCTAACCACATAGTATAGAAATTGTGAAATACTTCATAAAAGGAAAATGCCCACACTTGTTTTTACTATTTTTCCCAAACTTCTCCAATGTACCTATCAACCCTTTAAAGAAAAAAAAACTCCAAAATATGAATCACCGTTAAATAATTAAATACCTTCCACACCCAAACCCAACACACAAAAAAGATACATTCCAGCCAATAATATGGCCAATTTTATCTCACTCAAAATTTTGTATCTTTGTAGCTTGCAATTTTATCTCAATGATATATTATAAAACACTCAAAATATCTCCATTTATTTCCTCTCACTAAAAACATACATTCCACTCAACTTTTAGAGTTTGTTTTGATTCCTGCGGCTTCAAGCCATCAAAAAAAAAATAACTTTCACCCCCAATTTTTGTATCTTGCAGATACACCATCCACAATCTAAATCCAAATCCAAAATCCACCCGCGCTACAATGACGTTTTCGTATCTAACACACCACTCATGACATTCGTTTCCTACAAAAATTCATTGCAACCACCAAAACTCCCTCCCCTCGAACTCTAAAATTTTAGTTGAAGGTATGTAGTATGGATGATAATCACCACCAGCAGTTTTTCACCGTCGTCGTCGTCGTTGTCTTTGCCGCTGCCATTGCCGCTGTCGGTCGTCAGGTTCACTTCTGAGTTCAGTTAAGTCAGTTTATGGGGGGGCTAGAAAATCGTGAGCATGAGTGAGTGAAAAAATAACAACAAAAAATACAAAAACAAAACCAACAACAACAACAACAAAAAAGATACGCGCGAGGAATAACATCAGAGCCCGGCTGTCGTGTGTCAGTCTAATGCCAGATACGAACTCGTTTAGCTCGTGCGGTGAATAGCAAAAGCAAATTATTGTACGATAGTTTTCCTCTTTTTTAATTTATAACCACGGACAGAAAAAAAAATACATATTATATTAAAAATTAAAAAGTTTTATCAACAAAAATTTAAACAAATTAAATAAATATCAGTTTAGTTTGAAAACAACAACAAAAAGAAATTAATATACCAATTTGAAAAATCGTAGATTTTAACATCCGTTTCCTGTTTTTTGTGATCCCTCGGTAAAGTGGTTTCAAATTTTTAAAAACCTGCCTTGATTAACCAAATAAAAAAATATTCTGTTTTATTTCTGGTAAAAGCCTAAAAAAAAGTATATTTAACAACTGTTATATATTAAAAGTCTAGTATCTTTTTTACTGACACAAAATTGAAAACACCATTATCTGCAAATGAAAATTCCATTTCGTGATCGCGTGCTAACTAAATAATGTTCCTACGTCTACAGATATACAACTTTGATATATACCTAAATTCTATTGGGCGCCTATTTTCCGAGCCTCCTCCTTCCTTCGCCAAATTTCTTTAGACTCCACATATTACAAGAGGAGAACGCTTTACGAAAATTGAGTTCAAACCTGCACGATTTGATGTATCTTAACAAAAAAAACAACACGAAGCCGTTCCATTAGACCAAATACCAAACCCAAAAACTCAAACCCAAAGTCCTCCTAGAGAGACCTCTAGATCACCGAGACCCAACCGAAGCAAGCGACCCACCAACCCACCAACCAACCAACCCACCGACTCACCTCTTCCTTTCCTTTAGAAAAATGGTATTCGTTTTTCCATGCACCTACTACAACAACAACAACAACAGAGTGAAAAATTGTTTCAGTTTTTCCGAACTCCACTCTACTGTAATAGTATAGTGGCTCCGGAGTTTGATTCTCATATAAATTTGTTGTTATTTTTATTTATTTATATTTCTTTTTGTTGGTTTGGTCGTCATAGTGTATTTTTCTGTTTCAGTTGGTTTTTGGCCTTTGGGCTCTTTAAGGCGCAACCAAATAGCATAGTCAGTCTTTCGTATGTCGAATCCGTTGATGGTGAGCGCGTTCGTTTTACCTGGAGCTTTGATAATAATTTTTCACCTACACTTTGCTGGTTTTTTCCTTTTTGGCTAAAAGATAGTTTTGGTGTTGTATCTTTTGGTTGAAGTCTTTCTATACTTTATTCAATTCTTACAATTGTAAGGTTTTTTTTCGAGATCTTGTAGATAGAATTTTCATTTTGTTTTTTAGTATTTTAAAATCTGTTTTAACGGTTTTCTTTATTTTCGCTAAAATCCTTTGCTTTAAACCGCCTTCTGTCTGAAGTTTTCCCAAATATAATTACAAAGTGATGTTTCTAAAATATTTCGATAATTGTGTCTTTTCAGAAATTTGCCTAAAAAAATTGTAATTAATAAAAAAAAATATTTATTAAAAATAAAAAGTGATAAAGTATTGAATTTTAATTAAAGATTTAATAATAATTGTGATAGAAGTTAAAAAATTAAATAAAATACAAAAAAAAAATAAAAGAAATTAGTGTGAGAAAAAATAAAAAAAAAATATTTTTATAAAAATAAAAGTGATAAAAGTTATAGTTTAAACACATAAAAAATTAAATAATAAAAACAAAAAGTTTGTACATAACAAAAAATATACCTAAATAAACTTTCAACACTATATTTGGATTAAAAATATTATATTATAAAACATCACAATTTATAATCAAACTGCCTTTGCGAAAGTTGTGGATTTTTTGTTTGCTGATCAAAGTAAATAAAATTGTTTTAATCATCTTCTTATATGGTAGGTTATTTTTGGATTTAATTTATACTTAACGGAATATGAAATTCTTTTCCAAATATGTGCAAAAAATATTTTTGTTTAGTTACAAAAAACTTTCTACGGTTCCTTATTTTAACATTTAAATTATTGACGATTTAGGTGCCTCAAATTCGAATCTTGCCTTTAAATTTTGCTATCACATCATATGCCCTTTTAAAAATTCTAAAAACAACAAAAAAAACGATGTTTTTAAAACTAAGTTAAAACTCAAAATATCTCTCAACAATAAATGGTCTGTTAATTTTGCAAAGTACAAAATATTTCTGTTTTAGATACAATTTAAATCATTTTATTAAGTTTTTGGAAATTCTCATTAGCTATGAGTCTTTATTTGACTCTTTAAGAAGTTTTGAACAAAACTTGAATTTATTACTTTCATGGATTTGAAAAACACTATTTCTTTAAGTTCTAAAAATACCCTTTTTAAACATTGTTCTTATGTTTTTTTAATATATTGCAAAAACTTGATAAAATTGAATTGTTTAGATCACAGACTCTTTAAAAGAACACAAACTTACTTTTAAACCGTCTTTTAGTTTTTCTTTTGAAACCCGTTTAAGCAGGGCAGGTGTAAATTAACAAGTTATGAAGATTTTTTAAATATCGCATGAAAGAATCTAATTATTTCAACTGAATATTGAATGAAGGGATTATAGATTTGGAAAACCATCACGGATTATATTAAAAAAAAGCTACTTCATAAAATTAAATAGCCTCAAAAAGCCTTACATACGAGTTTTTCCGAATTAAATAAAAAAGTGAAATTTCAAAAACCTTACCTGATAGAGTAATTTTGAAGTTGGATTGGAAGTAAAGCCATCAAAACCAATTGGAAAGGTGTAGTTTGATAGCCGGAAACAAAAACTTGTCGATCAGATTAGTTTTAAACTTGTAAACTTTTTTCGAAAATGAAGTTATTCGGGAACGTCTGCAACAAAAAACTTAAAAAACTAATAATTTCGAATTTGTTTGGATCTGTCGATTTGTCAATGTTTTACAAAATGTTAATTATAAGGTTTTGAGCAAATCAAAAACTAAAGTTTAAGGTCAAGACATTTGAACCGAAAACCATTTCTTATTGGATTTTAGTTGTCTTTTTAGATTCTCGTTTCTTTTTTATAAAAAAAAAAGCTGTCAAACGGGTTTTTCTAAAAAAAATAACTAAAACGTACAAAAATATGTATTTTTATTATGATAAGTTAAGTTTGATTTCAATATTTGTTTATGTTTCTGAGACATTTTAGCTGAGAACAAAGTTTTACCAATTTTTAGTAGCATTTTTTTTTTTTTTATTGTGCTTCGTATAAAAAACCACCGATTGGATTTTTCCAAGTAAAAATAATTCTTTGTATAGAAAAAAATAATTTGGAAATCCAATGCCTTTTTTGTTATCGAGTCGAAAATCAGTTTTCACGAATTTTTCAAAGCATTTTTCTTTATTAATAAACTGCCAATTGGATTTTATAAACTTTTTTTTAATGTAAAAAAAATATTTCGTAAGGTGCGTCCAGATCAGAAACATATTTAAAACAAGTCAGAAACATTTAAAAAAACGTTTTAGAAGCAGAGAAAGTTTTATGAGATGTTGTTTCCAAAATGGGAAACTTTATTTGTTTATATAAAATAGAAAAGTGTGGAGCAACTAGA
This sequence comes from Eupeodes corollae, assembly GCF_945859685.1. NCBI lineage: Eukaryota > Metazoa > Arthropoda > Insecta > Diptera > Syrphidae > Eupeodes > Eupeodes corollae. The sequence continues at coordinate 141,831,132 of NC_079147.1, read as the reverse complement.
ATGTTATCCAATTAATTAAAACTTATTTTGAAATAAAAAATGTTTTGTGGGATCCAGTTGACTAATATTTGAAAAATGCGTCCGCACAAAAAAAAAGAGGCTGGGTTGGGACCCACTATAATAATTTCCCATGCTGTCTGTAGATTTGTCTTGCTTAAAAGTTTTTAGGTTTCCTTGTTTTGTTAAAAAAGTTGAAAGTTGAAATGAACTGTTGGATTTTTATAGGAAATTTACTGAATTTTGAAAATAATATTTTCTGTAAGACAAACACGTTTGAAGCCATAATCTCAAACTTTTGAAAAGATATTTAAGTTGAAAGTAAATATTTACCAAGTACTAAAACTTGTTTCTTTTTAGGTTTTTATATTTTGTAAGAAAACTGTCAATTCTATTTTTCTCAAAACTTTACTGAATGTTTAAAACAAAATTTCTTATAAGACAAAATTAGTTTGAGGCCATTATCTTAAATTTTTGAAAGGATATTTGAGTCGAAAATCAATTTTTAAAAATCTTTTAGTAACGTTTTTTAATATTTTTTTTATTAAAAAAAACTGTCAATTCGATTTTACTCAAACTTTTACTGAATGTTGAAAACAATATTTCTTATAAGGTAAAATTAGTTTGAAGCCGTAATCTTAAATTTTTAAAAAGATATTTGAGTCGAAAATCAATTTTTAATAAATTTTAGTAACGTTTTTTTAGATTTTTATTTTTTTTTTGTAAAAAAACTGTCATTTCGATTTTTCTCAAAATTTTACCAGATGACAAAAACGTATTTTAAATCATTTTTTTTCATAAAATATTCGAGGTGACAAGTATTTGTTTTTAGGTTTCTTTATTTTTTCCAAAAACATACAAAAAAGATATCACGTTACAATTTATGATTTAACAATTTATTGAAGTCTCTAGCGTTATTAGTTCGTGAGATATTTTGAGTTCGTCAAAATGTTCACCATTTTTAAAAAAGCTATGGTAAAGAAACCACTCAATTTATTTCTAGTCGATATCTTTACTGGTTCTTGAGCTATTGAAAAAGAAAAAAACTTCCTGAACGTACGTACGTACACACGCACCCACAGACATCTCTGGAAAAATCTTTTATTTCGACTCTAGGAACCTTGAAACGTCGAGAAATGTCCAAATTTTCAATTCGAAAAATCGGGCCGATTACAATAACTTCCTATGGGAAGTTAACAAATCAGAAACATTTTTGAAATGTTACTTTAAAGTTTCTGAAATTTATTTTCAACGAAGGGGAAACATTTCAAAAACGTTTTTATATACGGTTTTTCCTGAAATGTTTTGTAAGTGGAGAAACATCTTCATAAAACAAAATTAGTGGGAAGTAATTTTTTTCAAGATATTCGAGTCGAAAGTCAATTTTTACCAACTTTTAGTTTTCCATTTTTTGTAAAAATATTGGCGGAAAATTCAACCTATTGTTAAGGGAATTATTTAGCAACTTAATAAGGGAGTTGCATAGAAACTTCTAGATTTCTTTACCTTCCAGATCTTTCTGGGAGGATATTGTATTCCTGTAAGACGACTCAGTAATTTTTTATACAAATGTATCAAAAACATAAGAAGGGGTTGTTGGAGGTGTTTACTTTGAACGACTGAAATTAAGTCTCCGATTTTGCCTTACCAATCATTGCAACTTGTTCCAGGCGGAACCTTTGGCGATAAAAGAAGTCCTGTCTTGTCCTGCCTTAAAGAAAACGTGATATCAACATCTGATATCCATATTTTCTCAGATAGTCAGGCCGGTATCAAGTCTATGGACTCTGTCTCTACAAACTCTAAAACAGTCCATAACTGTCGATCGTCTTTAATGGAGATGGCATAGCAGTTTAATATTCAACTTTGCTGGGTACCGGGTCATAGAGACATTACAAAAAAGTGTAAGGTAGATGAACTTGCCAGGAATGGTACAGTACAACTTATTCTACCACGTTTGGCCAACACTAGATTTAAAGCGATCAAGGTGCTTGCTATCTCCAAGCAGATCGCATATAAGCTCGAAAATCGGTGCCATTGCCGCGCACTGTCTAATAACAAAGCACGCCACGTGGCTAGGGGTATTCTCAAATGACTTTTTGAAGCTGTATGGATGAGGAAGAGAAAGAAACAGTTCCTCACCTTCTCTGTACATGCCCTGCTCTAGCTCAAAAACGCAAAAATTGCCTAGAAGAATTCTTCTAAAAAGATACAAACGATTTAAATCATAGTAACATATTCAGACCATCACGTTTCGTAAGGGTCCTAACTAGTTTCATTGAGCTTAGAATAAGCCTCAAGATTCATGTTGTTTTACTGACCTAACCTTACCTAAGTCGGTCCAAATCTTAAAATGTTTTTTTTATTTCTGCTAACTAATTTTCTAATTGGTTTTTGTTAAAAATCGAACATTCAAACATGTTTGTGTCAGTTTGTGAAAATAAAAGAAAATAAACTCTAAAAATCTTTTAATTATATTCTACGGACTTTTAAACGTCAAGAAATGTTAAAAAAACAATTTTTCCCACAATATCAAGTGAACAAAAATGGAAAATTTAATATATGATAAGGGATGTCTAAGTTATACCCTGTACATCTCAAAAGCCATATCTTTCCAACAGTAGTAGATTTTATTTTGAAATTGGTTCAATAAAATAATTACCACAATATTTGTGTAAAGCTTTTTAATTATTTTAAAAATAAATCTACCTATTAAAGTCGATATTATTGTTTTTGGAAGCCATAAAAAATACAAGCTTTTCAGTTAGATTCCCGAAATCGAGTGAAATTGATTTCCAGGATTTTTCCAAATATCGGTTGAAAAAGACTAATGTTGCCATGAAGCACTGTCGAAAAAGTGTCTTCAGATTTTGTAAGGAAATTTGTTTTATTCTTAATGTTTTAAATATGATGTGGAATCAGCAACTTTTCATAGCTTCATTTGCTGTAATTTACATTTATTCTGTTTCAAAACAATTTTTTCTTGTTGAGTTCAAATATTGCTGACTTAATCCAGTCTTAAATGAAATCACTTGAAAATCCCAGAAATCAAAATGTAGAACATGAAAATTTACTTCATTTTAACTTCGAAAAAAAAGAAATCAATAACGATAAGAGTACATTTCAAAACTTCAATTTTCATTTTGAATGGGTTTCAATTTGATTTCAAGTCAAAGTGAAATGTAGAACGTAGCTGAAAAAAAAAATCTTTCAGCATATCCAATTTGGGAGTGAAAATATTTGGGCTTATCAAGTAATCTGTTTTATTTTATAAGTTATACTTTGTAACCTTAAAATTGTAATATTGAAATATTACCATTCTTAGCTTACATTTAAAAAAGAATTATCAAAAATATGATAAAAACATCAAATGTATTAAGTTTTTGTATTTATTATTTTTTTTTTCAAACCTCTAAAATTAAAATTGGAATAAATTCGAAATCCAACCATAAAATCACTATTGGGTTTTTCAGATACCATCTTTTGAAAATCCTGAATTGTGAACTATTTTCTTCCCAATAAAATTTTTGTTGATTTTTTTAATCTATTATTGAATTTTCAGTATCAAACGAAACTATGTTAATAGGTTGCGTACTTTGAAAAATCATACAATTAATTAACTATTTTGTTAGCCTTAAAAAGACACATTTCAAAAACTTCATATGTTAGAGGGATTTATAAAATACAAATTTATAATTTAAACAAAAAGTGCCTCTCTTAAAATTCAACCAAAACTTTCAACATTTAAAGCTTAAAAAAAACTAATAGTAAATTATTTTAAGTATTTTTTAGAAATTTATTTCTAAGAGATTAAAAAGTGGACACAAAAGTAAGTTCATTTTAAAATATTAAAAACCTGCCTTTTCTTGACTTTCCCGAAATTTGAATTTCTATGACGAAAAATAAAATCTTTAAGTTCTTAAATAACTTAAAATTTTATTAGAAATGTATATGTAGTAAAAAGAAACTGTTTTTATTTAACAAAGAACACAAAATCTATGCTTTGTTTGCAGTAATTAAGTATAGACTCATTATGTACCTACATGTGATTGAAAAGCTGTTTTAAAGATAAAAGCGTTTTATTTTATTGACAATCTTATGACGAAAAAAAAAATAAACAGATAAGAAGCGTTTATCAAATGCTTTAAACATTGATATTCAGAAGAGGGCTGTATTTTTTGTTTATACTTATTTAAAGAAGACAAAATTGCGAAAAATGGAGTTTTGAAGACTGTTATTGGGACTATAAAGATGTTTGTTGGCTCAGAGTAATCTCGAAATTTCATGGTAACAAAAATAATGTCCGCTCAATCAATATTAGTCAAAAAGCTACCTCGAGGAGATGTGCAACATGCAGCTCTTTGCAGGTAATGCTGAAACAACTCATCCAATCATCTCGAGCTGTATCTGGACCAAAACTTGGGTAAAGTAGGTTTTGATTTATTTACTTTATTTTGGGAATTATTTATGCAAACAGGGTCTTTTGCGTGGCCAACATCGAATATCTAGCATTTGAAAATTGACTTCACCAAAGCCTTAAATTTCGGTTTCGGGGCAAGGAACCTTCTCACGTTTAAAAGTAAAAATTGGTCGTGTTGTGCGTCTTAGTGATTCGTTTTGATAGAAGCACCCTAGCCAAAAACGAGCTTTATAGCTTTTTCACACCAAAAACAAAACCGTGTTTTCGGCTTTCACGTTTTCATTTGACATTTGACAGAATCACCATATATTGTGGCCGTCCAAGTGGGGTTGCTTAGATTCTTAACGATTCTGTGTTGGTCCTTATGGCGGAGCAGAAAAGCTCAATTCCTAGTTCCAGATTCGTACCAAAATCACACTCATCCAAAGCGATCACTGAAGCTGTTATTATGAAATGCATTTTCTCCATGACTATCTCTTTGGCTTCTTCCTTTGAGGACTCGCCTGGTTTGTCCAATGCACTGAGGATCTTCTTGATGTTGGCAGGTTATTCATCAAGTTGCGATAGCCCACTGTTGTGGTTTTATTCACTGGAACAACGATTCCCACATTTTGGAATGTTTTGGCGCAAGTTTTCCTAGCCCGCTGCGACTTAGCGACTAGAAATTTTCTTTCATACTTATTCTCCTCCACAAATGAACTTATCGCCTTTCGCATATATCCCAAATCCTTGTTATTGAACGGAGTTACCGGTTAGTCTTTCTCCCGGTAGTGAACGAAAGCGTCGAACATATTTGTGGCGACGAGTTCGATGACGCATCCCTTGGAAACGTCATTACGAACTATGAGCAAGTTTTCATTGTCCTTAGGGTCGTCACGCCAGTAGCCATAGTGAATTCCGGTTCCTCGCTTAACAGAGAGCGTTTGAAACTCTGGAGGATTATAAAACAATTATGAAACAAATAAATATTTCTTATGTTGTAAAGAAATTGTATAAATAATATTACTGACCACGACCAAATTTATTTCAAAATGAAATATTTGTTTTGACAGGTTTCGAAAGGTTTGTTTGTTTAGTTCAACTTTAAATTCTTACTAGTTTTCGAGAGGTTTTATATAAAACTTGTGGTTTACGAAAACTTGTGTTTCACTAAAAATGTATGGGAAAACTTGAGTTTTCGATGTAGGTTTTCGGCAAAACCGATAATTTCGCGAAAACCGGGTTTTGGACTTGGTGTGAAAAGACCATTACGACAAGTGCAATTACTGCTGCGACAGAAAAATCGATGAATTCGAACTATTAGACACACTTGCACTTACAGTAGTACTATTCTCGATTAAGTGTACCTCACGATGATGCAATGGTAACACTTCAACTACCTTTAAATTTCTTTACAAAAAAATACAGTCTTTAATGAATTTAATATAAAGATTGATTATTTTTTCTCTTATCCTTTGATTGCAATCATTTGAAAGTTAATGCATTCTATTTCATTTCAATTCATAGTGTTCACTTGAAGTCCGCAAATGATTGCATTCAAATCATTAGAACAAATCATTGCAATCTTTTTAAGTTCAAATGATTAGCGATTGCAAAATTTGCAGTCCCTAACTTTAGGCGAATTCAATGAATCCAATTTTTGAGTTGAATTCAATAAATGATTTGTAATAATTGAATTTTTAAAATTCAAGATTTTCATCATCGACCGATAATGATGATCAAAATCTTCACGTAATACCCGAAATGTGGCTATGTTCGCATCACCAATCTTAAAGTAAATTTTGATAATTTTAACGCCTTTTCCGATTTTAATGATATTTTGTTTTATGAAATTCGGTTGAATCAACTAAAATAATATGTTTGCTATAAAATATCTGTGCACTAGTTTTGAATGCTTGTTCTTTTAAAATACAATAATTTACCTTCAATAAAAAATGATTCATTTACAAAAATAAAAATAAAACATTAAAGCAAATTTGTGTTTGTGTTAAAAAAATAGAATCCCCTAAAACTTACATCATTGTTCTCTGTTGTAATGGAATATAAAAACCTATTATAAAAAATTCTGCCTACAAAGAACTCTAAAAACAATAGAAAACATGATATGATTGTATCTATGTAAGTATTGTGATGGGAAAGTCACGATAAATTATCTTTTGTGATTCACACAAAACCAAAGGTCGTCATTTTCAATTCAACGAGACTTAAAAAAACACAACAAAAAGTTGCTTCGTAGTTAAAATAACATGTGACAGTAATATTTACTAACTTTCAATATTCTATTTGAAGTCAACAACACAAAAAGTTGAACGCAATTTAAAAGAGAAATGTCATGTTAGGTGTGGTGAAAAAACAAGACGTTCTAAAGAAAGAGTTGAATATTCTTTCTAATTTGACATTCAACATATGTACATATATCAATATTAGAATCACTATCAAAAAAGTAGTAATGATTCAGTTTTCGTAAAGATTTTTGTCCAAAAGTATTCCTTTCTTTAACATCATTGTTATTGCAAATTTGAGTGAGGTGAATTAGTTTCGTTTTGACAGCCAAATCTCTTTTTTCAGTTCTCAAGTTTCGCTGTTTTAAAATGTTTGATTAATTTTATTCAATGAGACATCCAGTTAACAGTTTTGTTTTAAAAATCATTATTTAAAACATCACTTAATATTAAACTTATTCATTAATTTACAATAATCACCAAAAAATTCTTCAAATTTTCGAATTCACCTCGGATTATTGTAAAAATAGGTGTGTTAAGAGAATCATAACAATTAAAGCTGCAAGAAACAACAACCCAAGTAATGGTTAAAATCTGAATCATTAACTTACTTTAGTTGGTGCTACCTTAACCAACATGCCTAATATTGCCTTTATCTCCAATTTCGTACGTCAAGTTTTTTGAGGACATCTATAATGACACTGAAAATCACCAAAACAATTTTTTTCTCGAACCCTTTTAAGACGTTCTCATCTTGCCTTGACAAGGTCTAATCCCCATTGCCATAAATGCGAACCGGGATGATGAGTGTTTAATAGAGGTCGACTTTAGTTGCTTGAGATAGGACTTAGCTACTCATTGTGTTTCTCTGTCTTAGGAAGCAGCGGTTTTCAAGACTCATTTTCAGCCTATTAAGACAAAGTCCAAAACATTTTCAAAGTTATAGCGTAAATATCAGCGTATCCGAGTAATTGGAAGAACCTTTGAAAAATTGTGATTTGACGATTCAGTTTTGCACTATTCTTTCCAGAACGATGTTAAAGAAGTCGTGCATTGAATTGTCTAAAACCTTTTTTAATATTAAAATCATCGAGAGGTTAGATCTTCTCCAACCTTGATAGAGCAACGTGCATTCTCCATCGGCATACCGAACAAATGGACCAATTTGGCACTTACTTACTTAAGGTGGCGCTACAGTCCGGGGCGGACCTGGGCCTCAACCAACATGCGTCTTCAGCCAGCTTGGTCCCTAGCTAGCTGTCTCCAGTTTCTCAGGTTGAGGTCCTCTCCCACCTGGGTTCGCCACTTGAGTAGCGGTCTTCTTCTACTGCGTCGTCCCTCGGAATTAGATTCGAAGACCTTCCGGGCTGTAGCGTTAATGTCCATCCGCTCTACCTGACCCAGCCATCTAAGCCGTTGGACTTTAATTCTGCTTACTAGGTCAGTGTCGCTGTACAGCCTGTAAAGTTCGTCGTTTTATCTTCTCCTCCATTCTCCATTTATGCGTACAGGACCAAAAATCACCCGAAACATTTTTCCCTCGAGTTTTACACAATTCTTTCCAGAACGATGTTCAAGAAGTTGCATGACAGTGCATCGCCTTGTCTAAAATCTTTTTTGACATCAAATGCATCGGTAAGATCTTTTCCGACCTTGATAGAGCAGCGTGTATTCTCCATCGTCATTTTGCACAAACGGATAAGCTTGACAGGGATGCCAAAACTATACATTGCTCTGTAGGGCTCTTCCTAATGGATGCTGTCATACGTGACTTTAAAATAGATAAAGAGATGGTGGGTATCGATTTGAAGCTCCTGGGTTTTATCCAAGATCTGCCGTAGTGTAAATATTTGGTCGATAGTGGACTTTCCTGGTCTGAAGCCACACTGATAAGAACTTATCAGGTTGTTGAGGAACGGCTTCAGACGTTCACATAATACGGCAGAGAGGAACTTTTTCGCAATGTTAAGGAGACTGATGCCTCTGTAGTTGACGCAGTTTAGATGGTCTCTTTTTTTAGGTATCGGACAAACTATGCTGAGATTCCACTCATCGGGCATGCTTTCTTCCGACCATATTTTGTAGATGAGTTGGTGCATGCTCCCTACCAAGTCATCGCCTGCTGCTTTGAATAGTTCGGCAGCGATGCCGTCAGCTCCAGCAGCTTTGTTTGACTTAAGTTTAGATGCAACTATCTTCACTTCGTCAAGGTCGGGTAGGCGGAATTGTTGATCTGCGTCGCCGAGGTTGAGTGGTTCTATCCCCCTTACAGCGGAATTTGGTTCGTCATCGCTGTTATATAATTTGGAGAAGTGATCTTTCCATATTCTCAGCATCGACTGTGGTTCTACTACGATATTCTTCTGATCGTCTTTACAGGCTTCGGTTTTTGGCTGGTACCCTTGGGAGGTTTTTTTTACCTTTTGGTTAAATTTACGAACCTCATTTCTGTTGTGAAATCCCTCTATCTCCTCGATCGCGCGCTTCTCATGCTCTCTTTTTTTCCATCTAAGAAGCCGGTGTTCCTCTCTCCTCTTCTGTTTGTAGTGCTCGTGGGCAGCTCTTGTTTTGTATGCCTCTTGTTTCGCTGCGTACGCTTGCTGGCATTCGTCGTCAAACCAGGGCCAGGGGTTTCGCTGTGGTGGCCGTGTGAAACCTAGCACTTTAAAAGTGGCATCTCTGAGGGCTTCAAGGCAATGTTGCCACTGGTTTTCCAATTTGGCAGGGATGTTAAAATTAGACGTAGCTCTATAAATGCTGTCAGATACAGATGCAGAAGAGTTGGTGCATACTTTTTACCACGTCATCGCCTGCTGTTTTCAAAAATTCGGGAGCGGTGCTATCATGTTCCAGCAGCTCCAGAAGCTTTGTTGGTCTTTAAATTAGACCGAGCTTTTTTCACTTCTTGGACGTTGTACTGGCGGAATTATTATTTTGCTTCGCCTAGGTTAAATGTTGATATCTCCCTGACAACAGAATTCGAATCGTCGTCGTAGCCGTTTGGAGAAATGGTCATTCCTTGTTCTCAGAATATAAAAGTATGGACATTTCATACACACTTACAGCTTTTATTTTGGTTGACTTTTAATAGTTAATTTTCTTATTTAAGACTATGTGATCCCGTTTTGGAACGCTCCCATGAAATTTTCAAAATAAAGCAACTTGATTGGTCTGATGACTTAATAAAAGGATGTGTTTGGCATTTGCATTGTTTTACGCACACTTTTTCACATTTAGTTCTCCGTATCTTGTACTTAAATGTAAGTGTAAGATTATCATCTGTCATATTGGCAGTTAAGTATTTTTGATTTTGACATTTGACGTAGAAAGTGCAAAGTGCATCATCCACTTAGAAACTTTTGAAATGTCAAATACTGAAGTTTCAATTTTTTAAGAATAATAAGAAGTTAAAAATTTGTATTAATGCTAGAAATCAAAATGTATCTATATTTTTATTTGTTCTTACCGACATAAGTTTTCAATTGTTATCTATAGACTAGCTAAAGATATTTTTCAAATCTATTTTAGTGGGTGCCAGTGTCGCCGACAACGAATGACATTGCTGTTCGATATTCACGTAACATAGGTATACATCAAAATATCTAAGTACAGTACATATCCACAATGTATACAATTTCGTTTTTCAAAGTTATACTTTTTTATTATTTTTTTTTTGTTTGACTGATTGCTTTCGTTGTTCTGAGAATTCAAGATAAATTACCTTTTCTGTCCCGTATTCTATCATATGCATGTTCTGATATACCTACAAGTAGTAGAAGTATGATGAATGGTTTTCTTGTATAGGTATCTATTGTAGTATATTAGTAGGATAGCTACTTTCGATAAATTATTTAATTGCATTCTGTTTGCACATTAATTTTAATTAAATCCATTTGAATGAGGCCCATAACCGCGTTCATATCATATCCAATAGTCATGCTGGTAAATTAGATTTTTTTTTATTCTAGATTTCAAAAATAGGAAAAAAAATATTCAATAATAAATAGCGTTAACCGCACCACCAATCCACACCCTCCTAATCAATAAAATTTATATCAAACATTACAAAATATACATACATACTTTCATACTTGTACATATATGGGGGAGTTTGTAAGTATATATGGAAGCATACCGTGCCTAGGTATACCTATGTACACATGTATATCTAAACGTCAATATAATGAAAGTTAATTTTATGCTTTAATTTGTGTGATGGTTGTGTTTTTTCTTTTCATATTCTGATATTTTGTATTTTATTATGAGTAGGCCTCATTTCGTCCAGGGCTGGATTAAGTTGTCTTTCACTGGTTTATTGAGACTATTTGCTAATTCTCGACAAACTATTGTTTGAACGCAATCTTTATTAATATTTTAAATGGAAGTCAGTTTGATTGTTTGTTTGTTTGTTTGTTTGTTTATTTGCTTGTTTGTCCGTCCTTCACGTTGCAACGAGACAATATTATAAATTAGTTTTTTGTGTGGAGATAGTTACAAGATTAGAGAGTGTCCTAAACTGCTTTTTACCGCAGTAAAATATCACATTCACAGCTCATTTGAGCAGATCCTGTTACACTTATAATTAAATATTCAATATATTATTTTTGTTTAAGAACACTAATTAGTAGCGTTACTGAACTTATGACAAGTGCTTACCCTAATTTACAAAATTCTAGCGATTGTTACACCAAGAAAAATGGATTAAAAAATATCGGATACTCTTATTAGAATTTTACAAATCAAGTCTCTAGGATCTTCTAAGAATCCGAACAAATGTGAGTAACATCGTTTCGAACCATTTTTAAAACACTTTGTTATTTTTAATGTACTGCAGTTTGTAGAAGATTCCAGCAGCACAAGTATTCAATCCTTCATTTGTAGTAGCTTTATCGAATTATTCATTCATTAAGTATGTTCTAGTTTTGTCTAGACTAGAAAAAAAAAGGTTAAGATATATTTGGTAAGGTATGATAAACATCTTCGTTCGTCTTTGTTTCGCGCTTCTTGAGCATTTTCTGAATGCTGACAATTGTCAGAAAGAGAATATACTTTTTGGATACTGAAAAATTGCTATTGTTTTGTTGTATGCTTATGTCCAATTTTAAAGTTTGACGAAAAAGCAAGAAACCTGGAATATCTCCAACACTACGGGTTGCAGCAGTTTAAATTCTTTAATAATAATAATTTGGCCCAAAACTCAAAGTTTTCAATCAATTTCAATTTTTTTTTTTAGCATAAATTCTTCCACTTTCTTTTTTTTCTTAAGGTTTATGTATTGTAGCTGAATACTTACAAGTAATGAGAATTTTTTGAAAAATACAGACAATATTTAAACGTTATTGTAGGTTTGAAAATTAATACACAATAACAAAGTTGCCATTGAAGCTTCGCTTCGGTGGCACGCATTCGAAAAGTCCACTTTTCAATGGCTTAGGCTAAATTTGACCGATGCAATCGCTAATGTTTTTTTTTTGCGGGATACGGTGTTTTGTGGCTTATTAACATAGACCTGAAACTTATGAAAGCCCCACAAGAAAAAGTCCAAAGGAGTCAATTCATACGATTTTTGTCCCTTTCGGCTTGAGATAACTCAGTCGTAAAACCCCTCGCGCAGAATACCGATTGTGTTTTGTCGCAGTTAGCTCTATTCTGTGCTTAAGTGTCCATATCACCGATCAGAAATATGGTTAAGAATGCAGACATGACAAAATTTGCGGTTGTCGGAACTATTGACTTCCAAGAAGCACGGATCGGTGAAGCCTTCAGGGGTGCCAGCACGTGACTTGATACAACCGAGTTTAGTCGATACAATCGAGCATTGGCAGCACACATTTTGGTTTAATCGAGTGTCCTCGATTGTTTCGCCAGATTCGGCAGCACACAAACTTCAAATTAACGTTTGAAACAAAAGTTTTCACTCGACAGAAATTAGTCATCGACGGGAGTGATTTTTGTGTTAGAAAAATGGAAAAACAAAATAATATGTCAATAAATAAAAAAACACACTGAGATTTTGACCAATTTTATGAGTTCTCACGTCGATTTAGCGAGTGGAATTCTTAAAAACTGCCCAAAGGAGGAAAAATATGAGTACCATCAACGCAGCCCAGTATTCCCGGTAGTTTAAATTTCCTATAATATAATAATTGCTGTCTCCAAATTTAGAGCTATCAAACTTAATCCATTGCGGACAATACTTATTTTCCAGGAGACTCAAAGTTAGGCGAAAGAACTTGGAAACTGTTGTCTGTGCCATACTTAGCAAACACATTATTTAGCAATACAAAGCTGTAGAACTGGTGGAACTGATGTTCTTTTTCTGTCTTCTGGAAGATCTAAAGAGATGAGATCTTGAATCTTGTAAAAACATTCCTTGTTATAAATGTTATACATGATCTTTCTTTTCTTTTTGAATATTTACTCATTTTTACTCAATTTGAATGGGTTGCTATTATCTTTTAGATATCTTCTTTTGAATTTAGCACAGGACACTTCTTCGCCTTCATTTTCACTCTCAGAATCAAAGAAAAACATTTCGGAAAAGACTTAAAATTGAAAGAAGAATAAAATAATTTCAAAGTAAACTCATTTGACATTTCATTTTATAGTTCACAATAACTTTTTTAAGTAAAAGTCACAATGGAACTCGTCTCAAATTACGTGCTGTCAAAAATAATTTGTTTCGAGTTGATCGACGATCGACAATCCTCGATTGTATCAAGTTACGTGCTGGCACCCCAGTTCAAAATCTACCCCAAACGGTATTTTTATTTGGATGAATTGGCCCTTTGTAAATTTCTGCCTCTGGAATCAACTTCCAACTGCTCCAAAATCCAAATAGCGAATACTGGTTCTGCTAATGGTCATTTGGATTCAGTTCCTTTGTTAGTTGGATTTTGTATTGGTGGGGTTTACGACTTTCAAAGTTCTTGTGACTGATGCGAAAAGGACTCCCCTTAGATTCTGCTTCACTTTCACGAACAGCGGCTTTATTTTCAGCAGATTTTGCTTTTCTTTGATTGTTCTTTGACACCAAAAGGTGAACTGAAATTTATCTACCAACCTTTGAATTTTCGACTTGGAAGGACGATCATGTACCCCATAAAAAAGAGGGCTAGAGAACACCCATTTTGATAATAAAGTTTAATCATTTGTGCATGCTGCTCGGAACTGTAAAATGCCATGATGATTTTTCCTCAGTGAGTGGATAAAAGAAGATACTTCGACAAAAAGTAACAGTAGGAATATGGCCACCAAAAGCTATCAAAATCAGCCTGATACCCAAAACGCCAATACGCCAATACTTTCGAAAACGACCGACTTCAAGTGATTTTCGAAAAGTCCACAAAAGCATTTTCAGCTTTGTCTCCCAAGCAGGTAGGTAGGTAGAAATGGCTATCTCAAGGCAACCTAGCCTGAGATCCAATTAGCGCTGTAGTGCGCCGTTTTGATACCAAAAATTCGTTTGACCTTTGATTGAAAGGGATAGATTTATAGAGAAGTTTCATAGCGATTATGTTAGAGCCATTTTGTCGCATTGAGAAAACAGATTAGGTCTCTAATCTTTATCTCAGATAGCTCATCAAGTTCTTGAAAGAATGCTTTTCCGAAGTATTTCATTCTAGTGTTTGCCAAAGCAGGACATTTGCAGAGGAAATGGATTATCGTTTCACTTTCTCTTTGGTCACTACAACTACGGCAAAAGGTGTTGTAGGAGATACCCAACTTCTCCACATGAACTCCTATAGGCGAATGTCCGGTACAAACCGCAATAATCCTGGCTATGTCTTGCCTTGGCCTGCATAGAAGATCGTTTGTACGGGTTTTATTATAGGTGGGCCATATCTTCCTAGATATAATGCTGTTAAGTAAATTGCTCCACCTTCGGTTTGATTCAGTTTCATTTCCGGAAGTGAGCTATAAAGGGACGATACTAACCTGGCTAGCTCGTCAGCCCGTTCATTTCCCACGAAACCACTATGGCCCGGAACCCAAATGAGGGTGACACCGAGGTTAATATTCAAGATCGCAAGCTCATCGCGACATTTCTGGACCAATTTAGATGAGGATGTGGCCGAGTTAATGGCTTTGACAGCTGCCTGACTGTCTGTGAAGATAGCTGCATTTCGGTTTTGGTTTGGGTTTTGTTTAAGTATCTTACATGCCTCCCTTATTGCCAGCAGTTCAGCCGGAAAAACGCTAGCAAAGTCAGGAAGCCTTAAGGATTTGGCTACATTTAGGGACTCAGAAAAGATCCCAGAACCAACTCAGCACTCCATCTTTGAGCCGTCAGTAAAGATGGTTGTGTCGAAATCTATCGACACGATGTCATGCTCCCAATCTTCTCTGGATGGGAAAATAACCTTAAAACCCTTACTAAGGCTCAAAGTAGGAGTGCAGTAGTCAGTGTCTACCGAGATAATATCTGAGGGAATTAATTTCGTTGTGTTGCTGTGACCATAAGGTTTTGACAACCAGCTGTTTGATCCCTTAAGCCTAATAACGCTGCAGGAAACTGTGTATTTAATAAAAAGGTCGATTGGTAGAAGATCCAAAATACCGTTTAAGGCCTCCGTTGGGCAAGTACGCATGGCGCCTGTGGTGCCCACGCAAGTTGTTCTCTGAACCTTCCTTAGCTTATCAATATTATAGGCTTTGCTAAGAGCAGGCCACCACACAATCGAACCCTATGTTAAGATTGGACGTACTACGGTGGGTGCGTCCATAAAATCATCTTCGACTGATGTCCCCCCTTTTTGCCGAAAGTTTTGCTGCAGGCGTAGAAGGCAACACAGGTCTTCTTAACCCGTACTTCAATATTTAGTTTCCAATATTTAGTTTCCAGTCTTCCAAGCAACAAAGACCATCTTTCATTTACTTTGTTAATTTAGGTTTTACTGAAGTCTTAAAATACAAACAAATGCTTTTTCGATAGCCTAGCGAGTGCATTTCTACAATCACCTTCACTAAGACTACCGGTAACTTCAATATTCTCAACTGAATTTATTTCATACAAAAAAAGGTGTCGCAATAGCTTGAAGAGAACCAGAGCCTAATGACTTACAACTCTAAACCATTCCTGTGTGCAGATCTGTCAGAAATGGAATGGGCCTACACTTTTATGCCAAATCCGAACAACTATTTGAAAAAACACTTTTTATAATAAGAATTACTCGTGGCAGATTTGACAATTCGTCGCAAAAGGTAGTACATGTGAAAAAAAAACTTTTGGCAGCACAGGCAGGGATTGAATTCAAAACCTCCAGCTAGACAGTCCTACACACAAACCATCACGTCACGGGTATCCAACTTTTACATGAAGCAAAAGGACGTTTTAGTTTTAAATTTCATATTTCGAAATTCTGACAGCGCTCATATAAGATTTGCTTTCTTTCAAAGCTCTGATATTGGTAAATGCCGAGAGTTATGTTATCTTCATTTGAATTTGGATAATGCCCTACATCCATATTTAATCCTAGTTTTCTGGTATTGATGTCCAGTTTTTCCCTACGAGCGATTTTATTTACAAATTTGGAGATTTCAAAAATTAGCAACGAAAAGCTAACTTGTGTTTTCATTTCAATCGCTCGAGTCCTTGTTTTGCGTTGTGTTTTCTAAACTAAATTAATACTTGTTGGTGCACTTGATGGGGCCCAAATACCTACAATATTCTGTCAATTTTGCCTCCGGGAAGAATTGATAATCCAGCACCGTGTTGTGTCAGTATAAATGCAATAGTAGTTTTATAAATGTCAATTAAATTGAACTGTCCATTATTATCGCCATTGTTATATTAGTTTGAATATTGTATTTTATTTTGCTGACTGTGAGAAGTGCTTTTGGGGGTATTTATTCATTATATACACATTTTATATACATATATATGAAATAGCTTTGATATAATATACATAAATACCTTCCTACTTACGACTCCATTTAGTACAAGATTTTTCAATTAAACAATTAAAAGTTGAAAATGCATTTTCCCAATTCCCATAGAGACAGTGTGAAAATTATATGTGCCCACCATAACCCTTGGATGGAAAAACTATAGAAAGAGGGTTGTTTTGATTTTGAAGATAAAAATAAATAATTGCAGATATAAATCATAAAATACGGGTTTAAGTAAATATCCCTTAAATGCTATTTTATTGTTGTTGTTAGTTGTTCAATGCATTTAGAAGAAAAAAAAAATTAAAATAGAAACCCTTAATTAAATTTTCTAAGGGTGCATAACTGCATAGTTCATTTAGTTAGAATATATAAGGTACACATTCATTAGTGAAAATGAAATGAAAATAATAATTGGATGTTATCCTAGTACTTATTTTGTAATATCGAAATTTTATAAAACAAAGAAATCCCATTTGTAATGTATGTGTTTTAATTATAATTAAGTAGTATAAATTAGTTTTCAATAATGCTTAAATTTAGAATATATGACTATATGGTACATATACGGGAGTGAGGTTGGTTTTCGAAAAAGAAAGGATTTTAATAGATTTTTGGAAATTCAATTGAAGTGTAGTTTAGTTGATTGTATGTTTGTGAGAAGGAATCGTAATTTGATTTTAATTGATAAATTAGACAGATGAGTTTAATTTGATTAATTTGACTCGATGATTAACCTATTCAAGAGTTTAATTTAATATTAAATGATTCTTTATGTTAATTATCAACACACATCTGTTTAAGAAACAGTCAATTTATTTTACTTTTCAAGTTCCTATAAAATTAATTATTTCATTTTAATTTGTTATTCAAATACAAAGAGTAAGCATACAACATTTTAAAAAAGAAACCTGGTTTAAAGTTGGTAGTGCTGGAATTTGACATCTGTCAAACTCTCAGCTGTCATTTGAAGTGTCATAATTTTTTGAATTTTAGCTATTTATTGTAATGAATTGTTAACAATCGAACAACAGGTAAAAATTATTAAAAGTTGATACAATAGTTGTGATTCTAACGTAGCCGTGAAAATAGTGGTAGCATCCCTGATGCCTTCTAGTCTGGCAGATGTGTGTGATCGTAATGCACACTCATACGAAAATATTGCTGCACCAAGTGGAGATTTTGCTGATGATCCGAATTTATCGATTTCCCAGCGGCCATATTAATTGAAAGGTTCGATCACCTTTGTAGCTCGTAGTTTGCATACTTTTATTTTTATTTGAAAAATAAACGTTTGTCAAATATTTTAAGGAATTTTTCAAAAACAAGATACATAGATAGATTTATAGATTAACAAGTTTAGTGAATTTTATTTTTCATCTCTATCTGTATTGGTTTTAGACATTTCTTTATTTTGCAATGACTGGACAATTCAGAGTAGATTATTGCAATATTCGTGGGCTAAGGGCAAATTTTTTGTTGGCATACCGCCATACTATTTTATACAGGCCAGCTGTTTTGGCACTAAGTGAAACCCAAGTAGGTGAGGATTCCAATCCTGCTGAATTTTTTATTCATGGGTATAGCTTGGTGCCTTTATTCTTTTCCCACCATGGCCTCGCCATATACATTAGGAATGATGTTGCTTATCAGCTCTAACCACAATATGATCTTTGCACCAATTCCTTTTTTAATTATATGTGGTTTAAATTCTCCGTGAATAAGCAAATCATTCACTACTGCTTCCTTTATCGAAGCCCAAGTTTGGACAGAGTATCAACTTCTCGTGAATTTGATGCTTTGTCTGATTCCATCCAAAGAATTGTCTCGTCCTATCCTCGCACTGAAATCGTTGTTACGGGTGATTTCAATGTACACAATTCTTCATGGCTTCAACATTCGGGCCAGTCAACACCAGAAGGAGTGTATGCTGAGATCTTCGTTGACTTTTTTCTTACCTCTGTGTTCTATCTTCTCTAAGCACATCTGTCCATTGTGTCATATCAGCAAATTTCTCGTGTCAAAACTGGCAATACAAGAAAGCCAACTGGGATGGCCTCAATAATTACTTAGGATCTTTAACTGGTCACTATGCTTCCTCGATAGTGACGTTGACGCCAGCACTGATATGATCACAAGTTTAATTCTCCTGGGAATGAGAACTTTTATACCAAACAGGGTTAAAAGTATCAGACCCAAGGAAAACGCTTGGTTTGATGCGAGCTGTAAAGAGGTTATTAGGGCCAAAGAGGTTAGTTTCCGTTGCTATAAAGCCAACCGTACTGAGGAAAGCCAAAAAAATTTCAAACAAGCCAGGAAGGCCTGCAACGCCCATATTCTACGGACCAAATTTTTACATGACCAAAATTTACGGCAAAAAATACTGCAATGTCCATAAGGCAGTACAAATGTTTGGTCATTTGTAAAAAACATGAGGAATTCTTCCTCTTCTTCGGTTCCTACGCTCGTTGTCAATGACACTCCTTTTGTTAGCTCTTTAGAGAAAGCTAATCTCTTTGCTAGGCAGTTCGCCGCCAATTCTACGCTGCCAGTGAGTGTCCACCTGTACTTGACTGAGTTAGTGATTCTATGGGACCAATCTTTTTTCGCACTCGTACTGTGGCAAGAGTCCTAAGAGATCTAAACACACATAAGTCTGCTGGTCCGGATGGTATCCCCGCTATTGTTCTGAAGAGCTGGCAAAACCACTGCGTAAGCTTTTTCATCTGTCCTACTCCTCAGGTCTCGTTCCGAGCGGATGGAAAACGGCATTTGTCCAGCCTATTCCAAAAAAAGGCGAATCTTCTTCACCCTCTAACTACCGACCGATTGCACTTACGTCCCTTCTTTCCAATTTCATGGAAACGCTGATTAATTATCAGCTCAACAAATATCTTGAAGATCGAAAGCTTCTTAATGACCGGCAATATGGCTTTCGTAGCAATAGGTCCACTGGTGATCTCATGGTTCATCTCACCGAACAGTGGAGCAAATCTTTACATCGTTTTGGAGAAAGTGAGATTATTGCACTTGATATTTCAAAAGCATTTGATAGGGTTTGGCATCAGGCTCTCTTATCGAAAATGCGTGCATTCGGTTTTCATGAATCCCTCCTTCATTGGATTAGTAATTAGCTTTCGGATATAATAAAAGTAGTATTGGATGGATTCAAGTCTGAAAACCATAAAATAAATGCTGGTGTGCCCCAGGGCTCTGTTTTATCTCCAACACTCTTTCTCATTTTTATTAATGATCTCCTGTCTGCAACTTCTAATCCAATACATTGTTTCGCTGACGATAGTACTCTTAGCTTTTCATTTTTGTTTTTAGATTCACACCCCTCTTCTTCGGATATGGAACTGCAACGACAAAATATGATAAGCTCATTAAATTCTGACCTAAAGAGCATTGTACAATGGGGAATAAGAAACCGGGTGGAATTTATAGCTTCGAAAACGTTATGCTGTCTTGTATCGTTAAAGCGAGATATACCCCCATTGCCATTATCCATGGATGGCACTTGCATGGAGAAAATTGAACACCTCGATATTCTCGGTATGTGTATCACCAACCACCTCTTGTGGAATGATCACATACGCGATGTCGCCAAAAATGCGGCAAGGTGTTTGGGTTTCCTTAGGCGATGCAAGAAATATTTCACCCCTTCTGATCTGGCTGTTATCTACAAGACTTACATACGTCCAAAGCTTGAGTACAACTCCCATCTCTGGGCTGGTGCTCCTGCAACTTACTTAAACCTCTTGGATAGTATTGAACGTAGAGCTTTTAAATTGATAGATGATAATATCATCAAAAGTTCATTTACTTCGCTTGAACATCGTCGTAAAGTCTCTTGTCTGACCCTTTTTTACCGTTATTTTAACGGCTTATGCTCTTGTGAAATAACCAGTTGCATTTCTCCCCTTAAACAGTTCAACCGTAATACTTGCGCTTCTAGGAATGCTCATCAGTATACCCTCGAGCCCAACTTTGGTCGTGCTGTCAAATACAGAGATTCGTTCTTTAGCCGTACTAAGCGAATGTGGAATACCTTACTACACTCTGTCTTTCCTAGTCATTGCACTTTTCAGGAATTCTAAACCAATGTGCACCGACATCTGCTTTTAAACCCTCTCTCCTCTTCCTACTGCTAACACTGCGTTTCTGCATAATAAGGGTAGTAATATCCCCCTGAGTGTGTGTTTATTATAAAAAAAAGCTAACGTAAATAACAGCCTATTTCTATGAGGCAAATATGCTAAAGTTATTCCAATTCCTAAAAACTCTAACCCCGAAAGTCTTTCCGAATTATGGCCAATCAGTCTTTTATCATTCATTTTTGTCGAAGACATTAAAAAAAATTTAGTAGAACAAATTCAAGAAAGTGTTAATATAAACATTATTTTAATATGATAATCATTACCAATGGATCGTAACAAAATCAATGCAGTGGTGATCTTAATTTTTCAAAAGCTTTTGTCAATTTAAAGTTTAAAAATACCTTTAAATTCTTTCTATTTATGAAATCGCTCATTACGAGTCGAAACAGACCTTTGAATGTCTTATCTAATTTTTGTCAACACAGGTGTCCCACAAGGATCTGTTTAGGTCCTCTTCTTTTCTGCATCTTCATAAATATCCTCCCAGATGGTATTGCAATTTGAAAATTGTAATGTGTACGAGTATATTTATGCAGATGATGTTAAAATGTTTCTATCTAGAAGATCTGGGTTGTTAGGAGTATGCTTAGTTAAACAACAAGATTAAACCCGTTGAAATTGATTTGAATGATGTGTTCGAGAAGTGAAATATCAGTTAGGCATGTACTCCGTCTTAATTTAAAAGGCTTTATCTTAATCCTTACGCTGAAAGAGTTAAATACCTTGGTCTTATGGTAAATAGTAAAATGAGTTGTTGTGGCGGTGCGGTGGCTTTTGGAGTCTTAGAAAAAAAAAAAAACATCAGAGATCAGAGTCTCGAGAATGGATTTTGGATTATGAAAATGCCTTATTCAACTAAAAATTAATTTTATTGCTGAACAAACTTTTCTAGTGAAAATCAGAATCGGGCAGCTATCTTCTTTTGGGCCCATTCAATGAACATCGCAACGCATTTGATGGTTGTTCAGCTTCAATTCTAGAATAAGTTTGTAAGCCAGCAAACAGAGATACTTTCGCAAAATCTTCCATAAAGTTGAAGGATACAGGTCCAATTTTTGCACGTAATGGTGGATGGACTCATTCCGGTCGTTTCGATATCGTGCTCCATGGTAGCAATAGCGTCTTAGATGCGCACTGTAAGTCGTTATTCACCATATAACGTTCCTATTTTTTTCGTCTTCAGTTAAACTAGCTTTAGCGAAATCAGTGGGAATAAAGTGTCTCAGTGTTGCGAAAGTGCACAAAACGGGTGAATCTGCTTCTATTTATTTGAATAAGATCTCATCTCGACTTGTAAATCCATCAAAATCTACATTGAAATATTTCTTACCTCTTGAACAGTCTTAGAATCTATAGATGTGTATCGTACTGCTCTATTTGCTCTTTTCATATTACATTGGTGAACTTCATGTCTAAGGCAGTTCAGAAGGCTAAAACGTTTAAGGATCCATTCTTCTACTGAACAAGCTCCCAAAGTCCTTAGTAATTAAAAATATCTAAATAAAATACAAAATTAACAATGTACAAAATCTTTTAAAACAGGAATTAAGGAGTTTAATCTTTAATAAATATAATAAACAGTAATGGACCAAAGTGACTCCCTTGAGGTACACCAGAATTGAATCTAAATTAATATGAAGAATGAAGGGTTACTTCTGAACATGATGCTATAAGATCTTTTTTCAAGATATGACAAAGCCCACAAAACTAAACGGTCGTTAAGTTCAATTTTAAGGTATGACGAAGCCCACAAAACTAAACGGTCGTTAAGTTTAATTTTACTTAATTTTATAATCAACGTGGGTTATGCAATTTTGAATGGAAATCCGAACGAAAATATATTTTTTAGTTGTTTGTTGCAAGGCCATTGACAATGGTTCAGATGCATTTTATATTTGTAGACGGTTTTTTTTTGTTTCAAATTACTATATACCGTTGAGAACAAAACCATCAAAAGCTACTTGTTGAAACTACCATCAATTCAATATTTATGTTAATTCTTATAAACCAAATAAAAATCCCTCCGATGATGCCATGTCTCGTTCAAAATGCAATTGAAACACGAAACCAACCACCTGCATCCACCTGATGCATCAAAAACAAAATACGACTCCATCAGAATCAGAAGAATTGAAATTCATATGCAATAAATCTTCTGCAAAACCCACCCACACACCTTTTCATTTCTACATATACCTATGAGTACATATATATCAGTCAACTTTAAATCAATAACACCTGTCATTGCTGCTGTCGTAATTCCATCAGCACAACAGCATCCGCTGCCGAATGCCGCCCGCCACACATAGATGAAGAAGAATTTGTCTCGCCTGACGCCTAAAGCTTCCAACACAATGATACACCCAACAAAAGTACAATAAGGTATACCAGCGGTACATGTACTCTTATAGTATAGTGCACCAATGTGCACAGTACAGAGTTATATTGGGAGTATCATGTAGCCAAAATCTCCCTGCAACATCATATTCACTTTGTGACGTTATTTAGAGTTCCTAGCACACCTTCTCTGCCTCTGCCTCTGTCATATATACCTCTGTCATCATTTGGAAGCTACTACAATAGGGAAGTAGACGAAATATGCGCAGCAAACACTTGACTCCATATTTCTCAATAGTGAAACTAAAACTAAGTTAAGTTTTGCCTTATATGAGTATCAACCCTCGAGACACAATAGCAAGCAGCCCCCCTGAAGCCATTCTTCCCACTCGAAATATCTCGCGCATCAGAAAACAATAACGAGATGGAAGAAAAAAACAGAAAATATGTTTCTCACGTGGCTTCACAACTCCTTTACTGGCACCGTGCTGGCGAGATATCAGATACGAATGTATCTTATTTGCATTCATATGTTTGATTGTTGCATCATCATCATCATCATCGTCAGCATCATCATCATCTACATCGCGAATAACGTTACAAAGTCATATAATATATAGGTTGGTAGTTAGTTTGGTGTTAAGACTCAGAGCACAGAGAGGTAACTTTGGTGCGGATTCGGATAAAGTTTCAAAGTTGGATCTCTGTTGCTGCTATTTCGCGCTATTCACTTCACACTACGTATACGTAACTGTTAACCAAGATTCAAATACCTAGAGCTTAGTTTGATACCTACGACGACGATGACGACGAGACAACGCAACGCGATGTGCTGGGGAATGGTTTCGATTCACATCTTTCAGATACTAGGTGAAATGATAACCCATTGCATTTTGTCGTACAAACTCACGTCTCCTATTACCTACCTACTGCTGCTTTTGTAGAGTACAGAACAATAGTAATATGAAAATGGATAGTCTGGAATGTAACGTTACATTTAAGCCCGATAAAAAGGTATTTACATAGGTTTAGGAAGATAGAGCAGCATTTAGTATACCGACAATACAACAATAGTAAAAACAAATATCTTGCATCCGTGACTTTTTGTTCTCATATATAAATCTTAATACCCGTGTTTTTTTGGTATCCGCAGTACAGTAGAAATTTACACGAATAACGACCAACAAATACGACATCCCCAGTAGAATCACTGCCGATAAAAGGTATAAAGTAAAACCCTGCTTTGGATTAGATTTGACTTTAATTCGAGTTTCAAAATTCTTATATTGATTGATAATTTTAGCTTTATTTATTTTTGGATTGTTTGATAGATTTTTATTATTGTTTAGTTAACTTTGCGTGACATTTAATAATAAATTTCTTTTAATTCTTTTTAGGTAAGTTCAACTTTTAATACTTCAAACTTTCTTCACTGCGTAAGTCCATTAAAGTGATAAACGATTCATAAAAATTGTACATTTTAAAATTAAATATAACAATTTATCAGGAGCTGTTGGTAAAAATACAATTTAAAATGAATTAAGCAAATTTACATTAAATTTTAGGAGTTTTAACATGTGACCTTTGTGGTACACCGAAAGTCTTAAACAATTATTGAAACATTGATGTTGACGGATACGCTGTTTTTGACGGATTTTTTTTTGTTGTAAATTCAATGTTCCTAGATTTTTAATCTTATCTGCGTTTTAATTGCTTTTGAAATTTGTTTGCTCAAAGTTTTGGTAACGCATGGTTTTCAATAT
Source organism: Eupeodes corollae (assembly GCF_945859685.1). Classification (NCBI taxonomy): domain Eukaryota; kingdom Metazoa; phylum Arthropoda; class Insecta; order Diptera; family Syrphidae; genus Eupeodes; species Eupeodes corollae. Next base: position 141,806,342 of record NC_079147.1, on the reverse strand, counting down.
GGCAATACTTTTTTGTTTGAGTTAACGTTTTTGACAGCTGTCACATACCATTTGTCACATTTCTCATTTGAAACCTTTTCCTGAACAGCTATTGGAAATCATGCATCGCACTGCGTCAAGTATTTGTTCGAAATAATTGCCCAGCAAAGTCGTTAATAATTAGAATCTTTGCACTACACTGCGAACCGAAAATGATATTCCTGCTGAACATGAGAGTACTGAAGAATACCCTAATAAGTCAATTACCCATCACGTGAAATAATGGGAGGAGTACTCACCCACTTTATGAAAAAATTTTCGAAAGGATTTTGATCTTACAAAATCCAACTCATGTTAGAATTGGTTCATTGTCCCTAACCGGGATGTTCGCTGATCCCGATTGTTATAAGAACATTTTGTCTAGCGATGATAAATCATGGACGACCTTTGGTTCCAACAACTTAATGACGCTTCATGTAATACAGTCAACTAATTAAACAATTTACTAAAGGAAACACTTGATGAGAGCTTTTACGTCTTTGAGTATTTCAATGAAGATTTTTCCGTTCCTTCAAATTTCAAGGTGTCATTGGCTACTCCACAATTTCCCTTGTGAAAACACCATTTACTGTTCTCAAACACCGACCTTATCGACATTAAAGATCAAGCAGCAAGAGTATCATTTTATAAACCTTTATTCTTAAAAAAGAGAGCAGTTTTCGAGATCTTCATTCTTAGACGTTGGTACGTTTGACACTTGATGGTTTTGGTCAAAAAGTAGTGTCCACTGTGAAACATACAACACACTATGATGTTATTTAATTTTGGTATTTTGACAGAACTTGTTTTCCAATTTATTTCAACTTATTACTCATGACTTTTTCCAATCTGTTGACGTATCAACTTTCGTCTTATTAGCCCTACAAAATTTTTTATCGAGTTCGTATTGATTTTTGTTTGTATGTTTGTTTGTTTGTTTGCCCGTTCTTCACATCACAGCGTAGCAATATTATGGAATGATTTTTTATGCATATATAGTTGCAAGGCTGCAAAGTGTTGTTCGCTATTTTTTACCACGGTAAAATATTTTATTCGCAACTCATACAAGAAAATCCTCCACACTTACAATTAGATACTTAGTATATTCTAGAGCACTAATCAGTAGCATATCATTAGGTGCTGCATGTTTTTCGACCTATAATCGTTGCTTATCATTAGGCGGTTAAAAACCTATGCAGAGAGTTATTGACACTAAAGGACAAATTTTGTAATGTACTACAACGTTTTTCTGAACTTATTGCAAGTATTTATCCTTCACACAATAACATACATGACGATCAATTTCTATGTTTAATAGCGATTGTTTTGAAAATAAATTCAAACATTTTGGATTATGTAGCAGGAGATATGAAGGAGTATTTGTCAACATACCCAGTAGAATTTCTTAACTCACTTGCCCTTACATAAGCTCTAATTGAAATAAGGATTGTCAGTATTGCTTACGGGAAATTAGATTCCTCTGATTATGTAATGGTAAAAGACTTCGTGTCACATAACTGGGACAAAACATTACCAGGGGAAAAATCTTAACCAGTTGAAAATGTAATTATTTCTTGAATACCAATAGTTCCAAAGGATTTACCATTCCAATTTAAAAGGCTTAAATTCTCATTAAACTTATTTTTACTATGACAATTAATAAGGCTGCAAGGACAAACACTAAACTGATCAATTTAACAATAGACATTGTTACTTTTGGTCAATTTTTGTTTCTTTTGATTTTGGAAAACTTCCCAACTAGTTCATGTTCCTGGAATTTTTCTAAATGATATTTTGATTTAAACTGAAACGAAATTAGATTATTTTTTTAAACCTGACGAACATGACATGTATAAAGTTCTGAAATGAAACTTCGGTAATGAAGTTCACCACATCGAGGTCTAACATCATCTGGAATTAGTTTCAGTTTTAAAATATAATAAAATAGTTCTTAACAGGTGTAAAAAATGTTGAACAGTTAATTGTTTTGCCGAGACCAAGTACCACAGGACTTGGATGTATGCACTGCATTTAGAGGCACGTATAATCATACATTTTCCTCTATGTCCTACGACTAGTTCGACTAGTTTACTAACCAACCTAATGCGCAACTAAATGCACACATACTTAAAAATAATAATAGATACTTTTTAGTTTATGAAGTTTTACTTTGTGTACCATACAAGAAGTTCTATCACTATGAATATAATATTGTAAAGTTCCTACAAAGTTTCCTGCCCCGTATCATTTCAGAAAACACTTAAACAAGTCCTGCTAATGTTGAGCACTTTACCAGTTGGTACCAACTACCAACATAGGTACCTGTCCTACACTTGTAAAGTTTACCTTCGACATGCAATATCACCATCCTTTGTGCATTTCACTCTTAATAGCCACCACAAGGATAAAGGAAAAAAACGAAAAAGGATGCAGATGCAGGAGAAAAAAAAAAACAAAGTAGATACCTTTTCTTTTCACATTTCATCCTCTTATAATATGAGAGGCAACAACATGTGGCACGTGATACAATCCAATCATCTATTTATCTACAAATGAACAATATCTATGGTACAAGGTACACCAACAAAAGGTGAAGAAAAAGGACCAAGAACCAGAAACTGATGATGGACAGTCATTGTGTGTCTTGCTTCTTCTTTTTTAATCTATGTAGGTACCTATATATCATTACAGACGTATAGAAATGCCTGGCGCATATTATGCAACCTGATGGTCATTGTGTGAAAGGTACACCTGTCCATGATGTAGCGCCTTCTTTGGCATGGTTGTTCTTTGGAAGCATATTTTCATTTAGGAAGGAATACCTATATACGATTATTTGGAGTATGGCAGTTAGTTTCTTATAGGAGGTTAATTTGCAAATCAAGAAAATTATACAGGCCTAGAAACGATTTGCATATTGTTTAAAAACAAAATTTTAGTAAGGTTTAATGTATATTTGAAAGTCCTATCAATAAAATTATGTGTAAAATATAACATCGCCAGGCGTTTTCGAAAGTTCCAGTTTCGGATGACTTTGGCACATAAAAAGACTGAATTTGACCCATGGCATCGGCCGATTGCGTCTTGAGTTGTGTGGCACGTAGCTCCATCCTGTTAAAACCATATCTCTTCAATGTCTATATCATCCAATCCAGACCAAAAGAAGTTGTGGGCATCAATTTTTAACTATCCCTGTCCAACATTATTTTCGAAGAAGTACGGACCGATATTATTTGGATGTAATGGTACCTCGGGGCTTCCTTCTAAGCTGAAAGGTCCAGGTTGAGTCCCTTGCAAAACGTGAGAGGCTGATTATACTGATATGATTTAGATCGTTTAGATCGTTAAAGAAGAATTCTCCTAGGTAATTCGTGCGTTTTCGAGCTAGAGCAGGGCATGTGCAGAGAAGATGAGGAACTGTTTCTTCCTTTTCCTCGTCCAAACAGCTTCTGCAAAAGTCATTTGAGAATATGCCTAGTCTCGTGGCGTGCTTTCTTATTAGACAGTGTCCGGTTATGACACCTATTATCGAGCTTATATGCGATCCGCTCAGGGAAAGCAAGCATCTTGAACGTTTTAAATCCAGTGTTGGCCAGATGTTTTTTGTGACTTGACACGTGGTGATGTTGTTCCACCTGGTGCCTGCCCTCCTCACAGCGTCTTGCATTAGCAGCAGTTTACAAGTAGCGATTGGTATGCCAGTACTTGCCAAACGTAGTAGGATGGGCTGTACTGTACCGTTCCTGGCGAGTTCATCTGCCTTACAGTTACCTGGAATGTCTCTATGGCCTGGCACCAAGCAAAGGTGACTATTAAACTGTTGTGCCATCTCCATTAGAGATAATCGACAGTTATGGACTGTTATAGAGTTTGTAGAGACAGAGTCCAGAGATTTGCTAGCGGCCTGGCTATCTGAGAAAATACGGATATCAGATATTGATATCACGTTTTCTTTAAGCCAGGACTAGACTTCCCGCCAAAAGTTCCGCCTCGAAAACGCTACAATGATTGAGAATTCGGAATGAAAGACTTAATTTCAGTCGTTCAGAGTACACACCGCCACCAACCCTTTTCTTGTTTTTGACCCATCTGTGTAAAAATGGATTGACTCATCCTTCAAGAATGTCCTATCCTCCCAAAAAGATCTGGAAGGTATAGAAATCTGGAAATTTCTGTCGAATTGCAGTTGGGGGATGGTGTAGTCTGTGTGCTTTGGAATTGATGCTAAATACCTAAGAGTTACGTTGTCCAATGCCGCAGATGGGGTCGTGCAAGCTGAACGTTGGACTCTATTTAGCTTATCCCTGTTTATACCATTCTCTAAAGCAGTCAACCATGTTGCCACACCGTACATTAAAATCGGCCTGATTACCGATGTGTATAGCCAATGTGTGATTCTGGGTTGTAAACCCCATTTATTACCAATAGCTTTTTTGCAAGAAAAGAGAGCTTCAGTAGCTTTTTTGACTCTTTCCTGTACGTTGCGTTTCCAATTTAGTTTTTTATCGGTTTTGTGTGGGTTAACAGTTAACACCCAGTCCAGACCGATCGGCTCAAAGTATTAGTGTGTCCAATGCATTTTGTAAGAGTTCTTTTAGGATGTTAAGATGCTTTCCTGAAACTGCTATATCAACGTCGTCCGCATAGGCTTTCACTCTGAAGCCCTCCGTATCCAGACTAGTTAGGATTTCATTCACCACTAGGTTCCAGAGGAGAGGGGATAAAACACCACCTTGCGGTGTCCCTCTACTAACGAATCGTCTACCAGAAGAGTTGCCCAGTTTTGAGTTAATTATTCTGCCAAGGATGATTCTACCAAAATTGATATCAACCTTCAACTGCTCTGAAACACGATCTGTGTATGGCCGTTTGGTTTCTGCTCCTGGGTAAGTTGGATTTCGCATGATGGGTACATGCGCAAATCACGATACAAAACTCGCCATGTTGTAGTCTGCGATAGGCCAAGTTCGTCTGCGTTACACCGTCGTTGCGGAATTGACTGCCTCGGAAACTATTGACGCTTTTACGAATAGTGGCGTTATTTTCGGCGGATGTTAAGTTTCACTGACGTGTGGGTGTTAAATGATTTTTCACTAACCCGGTGGACTTGAATTTTAATAGTTGACTTGGAAGGACGACCATGTACCCCATAAAAAAGGCGTAACGCCAGGGAAGTAGATCAATGAATTTCTTATGTGAACACTTCTCTAAACGACTCATCTCTCTTAGAGGCGATTTTAATCGCCAGGTTTATCTCCACGTAGTTTTTCCTGTGGATTTGCCTAAAACCTTTTGGTAAAAACGGATTGTCCAAAGACTTCGCTATTTAAAAACAATATTTTTGCTGTTGTTGCCGACATATTCACAGATATGCTGAAAATTCCCACTTGTATTTACTTTTTAGTAAGAAAATCACAAGTAGCAATTCCTGGACTAAAGATCGAAGAACCCATATTTTTTGGGCAATAATTTGGTTTTGTAAATAAATCTGTTAGCGTAAAAATGGCAATCATTGCATTGATGATTTTCCTATGTTTACCTATCTGGGTCCCCAGAGGCACTTCTCCCGAATTTCTGTCAGCATGAATTAGGTTAAAGTGAGTGAAGACAATCCTCGATTTTGAAACATTCCTTATAAGCGATCTCCTTGTATTAATGCGGGGTGTTGCAAATCCTTGAGCTTCCCCCAAGAAATAGTCTATCTAATACAGAATGATTTTTTTTTTAAATTGAACCATTTGTTCCTGAGATAAGCGCCTTCAAACAAACAAATAAACACGCAATCAAACACGCTTTATAATATTTATGATAAATGTTTATATCCAATATTAGACTTCTTTTGAGTATGTCCAAAAGTTTTATTTTCCTATATTGAAATTATGTAGATTTGTTTTCAAAAAAGGTTAAAAAAAATGTCAATTTCATCAAAGTTGGAGATTTTGTAAGTTTGCCTTTGTTATTTCTCCAAGTAGCATTTTCAAGAATGTTTGTTTTGTGTTTTCCTGAGTCTATATACAAAATACAAGCAACTTATTCTGTTTCTGTTTCTGGGGATTTTAAGTCCTGAAAAATATGTTTACAACCTCTATATACTCGTATACGGTTTTATCATGAATCATACACCACCGGTGTTTGCTAATGTTAGCATCCATATCCAGAGGGCAGTTTAGTTAGTACTTTTCAGTGTTTTAGGTTTATTTAAGCTTTGTGTAAATAAGCAGATGTACTGTACTCTATACTTACCTAAGGTAAGGGTACTCTCTATGGCCAAGTGCTAACAATATTTTAGTTTCTAAACACAATAACCATAAAATATCAACCCCAAAAAAACACTAATTTTTGTTCTTTTTGTAGAATGGTGGTGTTTTTCAGTTGTTGTTTTTGAAGTTACATGTTCTTTTCGAATTTATGATTTAACTTACCTATGTACTTTATATTATACAATATGTACTCGTACAAGGTATAAGGATGACAAAAAAGTTCTGTGTTGATGAGAGCAAATTTTAAGTGCTAGCTCTGTATAAAAAGGAATACAATATTATAGAGTTCTAATATATTATTCAACAATACCAGAAGGGATTCTTTCTTTTTTTGAATTGAGAGTTGAGAGTTTGAGTTACTTTTTGAAACTTATTTTGTTTTTGTAGTAAAATTAAAAATTTAGAGGAATTTTCTGTGTAAAATATATTTTAAAAGGGAGTAATATTTAGAAGATGGAAAAGTTTTATATAAAATAAACACACAAATTAAAGAAAGAAATATGAGTTGCTTGACACTTTTGACAAAATTAAAATTTAGACGGACACTTAGCAGAACATTCCTGAATATAATAAACTGTCAGCATGGGAGTGTTTTCAGTCACCCAAACACAATTTTTATTTGTTGATGCCTCAATCAATAACTGATATTGACAAATCAAATTGTTACTTAGCCTCGGTGCACAATTGTTTCATGTTAACATAAATTTCATACTTACTCAAGGTGGTGCTGTAGTCTGGAATGGACCAACATGCGTCTCCAGGCAGCTCAGTCCCTAGCTATAGCTGTTTGCAGTTTTTTATCCCACCGGTAGAGGTCCTCTCCTAACTGCGTGTTCCACCTTTGTAGGGTCTAACTCAACTGCACTCACCCTTGGGATCGTATTAGAAGACCTTACGGTCTGAAGCTTTGATGTCCATTCGCTCTGGACTTTTATTCTTTTAACTAGATCAGTTTCGTTGTATCTTTTTCGTCACGCTCCGTCTTCTATGGAGGCGGGGCTAAAAATCACCCGAAGAATCTTTCTCTTGAATTATCCTAAGATTTTCTCATCATGCTTTGACAAGGTTCAAGTCACTATGATATTAAGAGTGTTATAGGGGTTGACTTTAGATGCTCAAGAGAGGACCTTATACCTCAATTGTGCCTCTATCTAGTTGATGATTAGTTTTTGCACAGATCATTGCTTTGTCTAAAACCTTTATTGACATCAAAAGCATCGTTTCCAACCATGATACAGCGTGTATTCTGTATCGTTATTCTGAAAAAATGAAGTCGTTTGACATGGATTCCAAAACTGAGAATTGCTGTGTAAAGTACTTTTCTATAGAATAAATTTTTGGTATCGATTTTATGTTCATGAGTTTTTTCCAGACTCTGTGTGAATGTGAATATTTGATCAATGGGGGACTTTTCTGCACTCAAAAAAAAAAACTGGTACCGGTGACCAGATTTCCCGCTAAATTTATCCAGAAAAGGTGGTTTTTAGATTCCTACCAGGCGTCTTGGTAAAATTTTCCAGAAAATCGTTTTAAATTTTACCAGGAGATTTTTCAAAGAATTCTTGGTAAAATACTCCAGATTTTTGTTAGAATATACCAGGAGAATTATTTTTCCTGGTAAAAATTATAGCGGGATTAAACCCAGTATTCTTGTAGAATATACCAGGAATTGTTTTTTTCCTGGTAAAAATATACTAGAATTCTGGTAAAATATACCAGTAATATTTGTTCCTGGTAAAAATGTACCAGAATTCTGGTAGAATATACTAGGAATATTTTTTCCTGTTAAAAATGTACTAGAATTCTGGTAGAATATACTAGGAATATTTTTTTTCTTGGTAAAAATGTACCAGAATTCTGGTAGAATATACCAGGAATATTTTTTTCTGGTAAAATATAACAGGAATTTTTTTTCCTGGCTTGATAGGTATACTGTACTAAATATGATTTTTACCTAAGAGGAAAATATATACCAGACAATAAAATTCCTGGTTTTATTTACCAGAAAAAAGATAGTTCTTAAACTCATAGAATTTCTGGTATTAGTAACAAGAAGGCTGGTTTTATCAACCAGGAAAAAATATACCAGACAGAAAAATTCCTGGTTTTATTTGCCAGATAAAAGATAATTTTTAGACTCCCAGTATTTCTGGTAATAAGTACCAGAAGACTGGTTTTATCTATCAGGAACAAAAATATACCAGACAGTAAAATTCCTGGTTTTATTTACCAGAAAAAAAGATAATTTTTTAACTCCCAGTATTTCTGGTAATAAAAACCAGAAGACTGGTTTTATGTACCAAGAAAAATATACCAGAAAATAAATTTCCTAGTTCTATTTACCAGATTCCAGATAATCTTCATTTTTCTACCAGGATGCTGGTATTATTTACCAGACAATTTTCTGTCAAAAATTTTACCAGGAAGCCAGATTTCTGGTAAATAAAACCAGATTTCTTTTTACCAGGAAATCTGGAGCTATTTACCACGAAATCTGGAGTTTTTTGATTTTTACCATGAGTGTGGTCTGCATTGTTTTATTAAAGATGCTTCGTCGGTATAATAGCATTGATTTGAAATTTCAGCGGAACAATAATAGCTTCGTTTTCAAGTTTGAGAATTGTTCCTCCAAATACTTTACAACATCCCGAACGTAGCAGCATAAGATTTCTCGATACGGCTAGCTTGTTTGTTTCTGCCTTCAGTATTTACAATACTTCGAAGAACACTGTTCCTCCAAACAATTTCTCGATACCGACAGCTAATTTGGTTCTGCCTTCAGTATATTGACAATACTTTGAAGAAATTAAATCTCTACTGCTTGTTGAGCAATGTTTATCAGTGAGGATTAGTGGAATGTTCCCAAGCTTGAGATTTTAGTTTTTCCCGTCTTGATTACCAATCCCATTGATTTCTGTTTGTCTCTCCACCCCTGTTGTCATTTGATGGAGAACCATTGTATAGCACCATAAGATAGCAAACATACATCGTCTGAGTAATAGTATTAGACGTTTCAGGTTTGTTGTCAGAGTTCATCGTATAAGTCTGTTTCCCTTCATCATCATAGCTGATCATCGATAGGAAAAATCTGTCTGACTTCACTCTAAAACTCTTTGATATTTGGACTCCTTTAAAATCACCGAAATACCCCTCTTCTGCAAAGCAAGCCAGATCTCACTGTTTACCCTGTCAAAAATTGGTGAACAACAGGTGAAGTGGTAATCGATATTCAACTCACTCCGAAATGTGATTACTGTTGTTGAATCTAGTGCATAATTCTGCTTGGTCCGCGTCGTCAAGTGTTGCTTTGAGGTGTTCTCCTACGATTTCTAAGACAATCTTCGCTATATTTTGACGACTAAAAGCGACTCATGAATAGCTTTAAAGTTTTCCAGTTTTTGCTTCTTTGAATCATTTTTATGCCTCAAAATAAAAATCAACTTTTTCCAAAGTTGTTGCTGTCCGATAAACATATGACGTCCCACAGAGACAATCCATATAAACCTATTTTATCGATAAAGCCCCATTTGAATTTTATACAAATGTACATTCGAATGATAGATACAATTTCTCAATTTAAAAGTCAATAACACAGGAAGTTGACTATGACAGTGAATAATAAATAGACGACATCGTAAGAAGGGAAGACACATTATAGTACTTTTGAGTACACTGTGTAAATACTGTTTTGACAACGACTGTCACATGCAGTAGATAATGTAAAATTAAGAAAAAAAAAATTCATGTAGCTTATTCTGTCATCCAAAGATGTGTTTTCGGTCTTTGTTTGTTTTGCAAATAATAAATATAAAATATGCGCCTAAAAGAAACAAAATAAATCACCAAAAAAGGCCAATATTTTGTTAAATCGTTCTCCAATAAGTTGTATGAGTCATTTTTTTAATGACCATATCGGGACATTCTGCACGACGCATAGACGAAAACCTTCCCCGACGATGATGGTAAGTTAATTATAAATCCACCAGATGTGCGTAGATACATTTTTACATTTATTTGTGAACGATGGAAATGTATTTTGTGATTGAATAGTAAATTAGTTAGCGATTCAATTGATTGAATAACATACCAAAATTAAAGCTGTGTTAAATGATTCATCGGAATGTTCTTTGAGATTGCATTGCAAAATTTGGTCAAAAAATCTCGACTTTAATTATTTATTTATAGAAAATCATGTACAAATGTAGGTATGTATATATATTATTTAATTCCTTTCATGTAATATAAATCACTATGGAATTTTTAATAACAAGAGTTAAACAGTTGCTTAATGAACTTTAGTAAAAAATGTTCAACTAGCAAGGCGTCAATTATGTTGAGCTTATCTGCGTAGACAGCGACCTAAAATAGCCCTTTGCAAAAGGGTAATAAATGAACACGATTTGCAAAACATTGCTTAGTAGTTTGTATATTTAATATAAAATGACAAACCAAACCGAGCATAAATCAAGTGACAGCTGTCAAGATAGCGAACTGTCATGACGTCTAAAAACCGAGAATCAACATTCTACGGACCGTCGAAAAATGTAAAGAAGTTAATTCAATAAATTCAACAAATCAAATATTGCAGTAAGAAACTATGTTATTTTTATATTTGAAAGTTGCTACAGTTAAACATCTTTCAGAATAATTTAAAAATATATTGTACAAAATTTGACGAAATTTACTAGAACTGAGGATATGTCAAGAAACTATCAGAAATAATTTATATTGAAGTTGTTTTATGTTGTTAATTTTATAAATTGAATCGGATTAAAATGATACATGGAAAGGGGTTCGTTCGTAGATTATGGTCTAAGTAAAATGGTTCTTCACGTAAAACAAAATAAGATATTTCATCTTGAATTTTGTATCAATACCTTTTTAGAAAACTTGTAATCCTTTAAATTGTTTAATTATTAATACGAACTCGTAAAAATGCATATTAAAATTTATAAGACAAAAGTTTTAACGTGGAAGCTCAGAAATGTGAAAATTCCTCGATTTAGCAACATTCCTTACAACTCATATATAATTTATAGCCTTCTTCAATAAATAGACTATATACTGAAAAACTTTCTCAAATCGCACCAGTTGTTTTTGAGATAAGCGCGTTAAAACATACAAGCAAACAAACAAGCAAACAATTTATATTTATAGTATTACTATACATTTTCAAATTAATTTTCCCTATCAATTGGATTAATAAATAGTACATATTTAATAAACTTGTAAATACAAATGAATGTTTAAAAAAAGAAATGGTTAACAAATTATAGCATTTTCTAATGAAATTAACTTCATAAAAGATTGCATTCTTTGTTCTCACAACGGAAATATCGTGATTTAAATTTCTTGCTGATACTGACTTAAATTCAAATACTTAGGAAACCCAGCAGAGGCGGAATTTATTTCAACTCTGAAATGTAAAAATTTCAGAAACGAGAAACTAATGCTAAAGAAAGTCTTCGATTACCTTAAATGTTAATAAATGTTTTTGGGGGATGAAGCTATTATTCTTTTATTTGCAATGGCTGGAAATTTTAGAGTAGATTTATGTAATATTCGTGGGCTAAGAGCGAATTTTCTTTCTGTGTACTCCTATACTGCTTTAAACAGGCCAGCTGTATTGGCACTAAGTGAAACCTAAGGGGGTGAGGATTCCGATCCCACCGGAATATCGGAAGTGGTAGGTCGAGCAGAAAACACTCTTGACTTGTTTCTTGCCTCTGACCCTGGTAAATACAATATTAGTGTTCTATCTCCTTTAGGAACATCTGACCATTGTGTCATATCAGCAAATTTCTCGTGTAAAAAGTCTTCAGTTAGAGATGACACTCCAATTGTAAGCTCTTTAGAGAAAGCAAATCTCTTTCCTAGGCAGTTCGCCTCCAATTCAACGCTGCCAGTGAGTGTTATGACTCCGCCTGTACTTGAGCGACTTAATATATCTATGGGGCGAATCTTTTTTCACACTGGTACTGTAGCGAGATTCCTTAAAGATCTTATCATACATAAATCTGCTATTCCGGATGTTATCCCCGCTATTGTTCTGAAGAGGTGTTCTTTATTTCTGGCAAAGCCACTGAGTAAGCTTTTTCATCTGTCCTACTCCTCAGGTCTCGTTCCGAGCGGATGGAAAACCGCATTTGTCCAGTCTATTCCCAAAAAAGGCGAATCTTCCTCACCGTCTAATTACCGACCGCTTGCACTTACGTCCCTTCTTTCCAAGGTCATGGAAACGCTAATTAATTAGCAGCTCAAAATATATATCTCGACGATCGAAAGCTTCTGAGTGACCGACAATACGGCTTTCGTAGCAATAGGTCCACTGGTGATCTCATGGTTCATCTCACCGAACAGTGGAACAAATCTTTACATAGTTTTGGAGAAAGTAAGATTATTGCACTTGATATTTCAAAAGCATTTAATAGGGTTTGGCATCAGGCTCTCTTATCGAAAATGCGTGCTTTCGGTTTTTATGAATCCCTCCTTCATTGGATTAGTAATTACTCGTACCTTTCGAATCGTTCAATACAATATGTATTGGAGCGATTTAAGTCTGAAAACCACAAAATAAATGCTGGTGTGCCCCAGGGCTCTGTTTTATCTCCAACACTCTTTCTCATTTTTATTAATGATCTCCTTTCTGCAACTTTTAGTCCAATACATTGTTTTGCTGACGATAATACTCTTAGCTTTTCATATTTGTTTTAAGATTCACACCCCACTTCTCCCGATATGGAACTGCAACTACAAAATATTGTAAGCTCATTAAATTCTGATCTTAACAGCATTGTACAATGGGGAATAAGAAACCGGGTGGAATTTATTGCTTCGAAAACGCAATGCGGTCTTGTATCGTTAAAGCGAGAGGGTATACTTGCCATTATCCATAAAGGGCACTTGCATTAGGGAAACTGAACATATCGATATTCTCGGTATGTGTATCACCAATCACCTTTTGTGGAACGATCACATAGGCGATATCGCCAAAAACGCCGCAAGATGTTTGGGTTTTCTAAGGCGATGCAAAAAGTTTTTTCCTCCTCAGATCTAGCTGTTATCTGCAAGACTTATATACGTGAAAAGCTTGAGTATAACTCCCATATCTGGGCTGGTGCTCCTGCAACTTACTTAAGCCTCTTGGATGGTATTGAACGTAGAGCATTTAGATTGATTGGTGATAATCAATCTTTGACTTCGTCTGCGTTACGGTGGGCCTGCTTCGCGGTTGCTTTGAATGCCATTTCTATTATTTCATCCCTCCAAAGAGCAAATATTCTGTTTGTTGATATTTTTGTTACTGCTCTTGAGCTGTCAGACAAAGCAAATGTTCAGATAATTAAACTAGAGCTTCCATTTGGAGTCACATTACGTTACATTACGTTCCTTTCCTTACGATTGTCAAACAAAACGTGGGGTCGAAGCTCCATTGTGATAGCATGCATTGAATTCATATGCCTGAACTCGTAAACGTCAGGTAAAGCCGAAGCGTGTTTGTGATTTAGCCATAAAGTTGACAATAATAATTCAGTTGGTTTATCAATAATTGTAATGATTCGGGTGGTGATGTTAAAAGTTATTATTTGACAGTAGAAGTCAATTCCACCTGGAAAGAAGTTTTTAAAATCTTTAATAAATAAGGCTAACAGACTGAGATTCTATTTTAAATCCGCTTGACAGCTCTTCTCCAATCGATACATTAGCCCTCTGCTTTCTTATAGATGTCTTAGTAACTCTTTGAAACTTCCATGACATGCGGTTGCTATAAAGCTTGTAAATAAGCTCTTGTCTACCAATCATATCAAATGTAGAATTAAATCCTAGAAAAACATATAAAGCTTATTTTCTTTGTTTAAAAATGTTTTTGCGATGCTTTTTAGGGTAAAAATGTGGTCAACCGTTGAATACCCTCCCCCAAACCTTAGTGAAATTCGTTTAAAAGCATAAAATCCAATTAATTATCATTCTAACGTTCCTCGTACTGTAATTCTCTTTGCTCGGATGGATTGAAGTTTATCGCTAGATCCTTTTGTAAGACCGCAGCAAACTGAACTTATGGTTCTCATTGCCTTTTCGACAGCTTAGGTTTGTTTCTAAAATTATATCTGATAATGACTACAATCTGAATTAATAGAATTCGAAAAGAGACACAATTATGGTTCATTCAAACAAAAGACCGCCAGATAATTACCACACCAGGCCTTCAAACTTCTTTGTTTTAACAACATGAATCACCAAAATATATCTAAATTAAAATAAACCCTCAGAATGCAATATGTATTCAAAATTCCACTATTTTCGAACAAAAGTCGTTGGTACTGGACATGAACTCCTTATATTTGGTCCAACTATTTCTAATAAACAAGGTATATTTGTCTTCTAATTAAACCTTTAAGAAGAATGTACATTTACGAGAGTTAACTATTAAATTGGGGGTGAAAGGTTTGTAAGAGATGGCAAGACCTAAGAGTGTCACAAAAAAGAAGAAAAAATAAGAAAAGTTGAAAAATAAAGAGCCCACCTATTAGCCCCAATTTACATAAAACCGACAACGTTGACGATGAAGACTATAAGACTTAAGACTTAAAACGAAGACGAAGACGTGTCGACTTCCAAAACAGGTTGAGTGGCACACTAACTCACTTACAGTCCGTTTGTAGTTTTGTGAAAATGTAGACCAACAATTGTTCTGATGTTAAAATTGGAACACATCTGCTTTGAGTCCTGCAGAGGCGACAACGACGACGACAACTAAGACTACGACGAAGGACGATATGAAGGCGCGGTGGCGGTAGTGGTGGCAGTAGTGAAGGTACACACTTCAACGTTATAAAGAAGAAGAATACAAAAAAATGCAGGTGAAGATGAATCCTTGAGTGTAATTTTCCATGCAAAATTCTCTTCTGTTGCCCTTAACGTCCTTTTAGGAGGTAACCCTAATTTAGTAGGACAGACAAAACTTTTCTTATTACTTATATTTTACATTCATCTCCTTAAAGGACTTTTTCTGTAGTAATATAGGTATATTTAAATATGTAAGTACATCCTGATAAATCTATTGCAATTTCATAAGGATATGCATACAAACATACATACATATATTTTGAGATTTAGAAATGTATATGTACATATGTGTATAGCAATCAAATTCTGGTTTTTAGCCACATATCCTTGAGGGTTTTATTTCGTAATTTTATTTGCTTTTCATGTGGGGAGGGGATGGGTACATATACTATACGTATACATACATACCTTGTCATGGGGCATATACAGGAATCGAGTTAGTTTGGTAAAAAATGTATTATAAATTCTTCTCTGTTCGGGTGGATACCTGTCAATCGCATTCCACGTCGACATGAAAAGGGAATAGGAAAATGCATCTATTTTGTCCCTATGGGGTATCTATTGCGGTTATTTTTCACTTTTATTCTTATTCTTTTACTTTTTCACCAATTTTTTGATGAAGAGAGGAAGAGAAAAAGAAAGCAAATTGAATGACTACTACTTCTTGCTTGTCTGCTGCTCGTGGCATGTGGTATGGGTTTGGGTTTGTGAATATCCTTTTTTTGTTTTTTTTTTCTTATAACAAAGGTAAAAGGATAGGAAATATTATTTTCTGTCTGTCGGGGGTTATTCGAAAAGGTACCTATAAGGATACATTGCTGTTACCTGATTTTGAAGTACATGTGAGTTTGAATTTTTTTTTTTTTATTGGTATAGTTATATTGTAGTTACATATTGAGACAGGTATTTATTGAGGAAGGGGGACGTGCAGTCATGCACCTGTTTCGGGTTTCTTGTAAATTGGATGGTAAGGTATTTGGTTTCAAGGGGAATTACAGAAGTTTATATCTTTTAGTTTTGGTTTCCTTATCAGAATGTTTCGTTACAGGAAATGTAATAAATCTGACAAAATTTGTTGTTGTTTCTTTTAAAGTTGATAGTTGTTAGATATGTTGCAAAATAAAAGGCAGATGGTTGACAAGGAAATTGGCTTCAAAGTCGAAATACTGGGGTGGGAGTGTTTAAAAATGAATTAAAGTACCGACAAAGGTATAACTACTATACGTGGTAGGTACAAATTCAGGGATTTAGATTATGAATCATCGTATAATTAAAACTTACATATGTATACCTATGACGGCACATGTTTTCTAACTTAAGACACTGTTTTATTTTTGTATCAATATTTTCAAGTGATTACATCAAAAACATACATTTTAAAAAAAATGGAAGCAAGTACTTCTGCATACAAGGAAAACTTGAGTGATAAGTTTCAAGGAAGATGTTAAAGAAATCACACGACACCACCTTGTCTAAAGCCTTTTTTGACATAAACAAGTACTTTGGTTAAGTTATTTCCCACACTTAAAGAGAAAAGCGAAACCTCCTTGGTCATTATGCTCGAACAGCCGAGTTTGACAGTAATGTCAAAACTAGAAATGGTTCTATACAGTTCTTGCCTTGTAGACGCTGTCATATGAGGCTTTTAACTCGATGAAAAGGTTGTAGGTGTCGATTTCAGGATCTAACGTAATTTGAATATTTGATCGTTGGAATTTCCTGGTTTGAAGCCAAACCTAGGATAAGGACCTACCTAGTTTGTGACGATGGACCTAAGACGTAGTACTCTTGGCATTATGGTAAGTGCGTTGGACTGTCATGCGAGAGGTCTTGGGTTCGATCCCTGCCTGTGCAATCTAAATTGCCTCTTGCGAGGAATTGACAAGTGCTTTCTCAAACTAGCCGTTCGAATTCGGCACATAAACTGTATGTCCTCTCCATCTCTGCAATTACTCGCACACAGGAATGGTTGAGAGTTGTAAGGCACTAGGCCCTGGTTCTTACGGCAGAGAAAATGATGTTAAAGATGTTAAGGAGCCTGATTCCTATATGGTTTTTTTCAGTATCTATCAAACAATATTGAGGTTCCATTCATCGGGCATTATTCCTACCATATTTTTCACATAAGTTGGTGCATGCTCCTAACCAAATTATCTTTGAAGAGCTTAGCATTCAAGCCATCTGCTCCCAGTTAGACTTCAGCTTTGATATGACAATCTTTACTTAGTCTAAGTCGGGAAGACAGGATTGTTGGATTTCTACGTCTACATTGAATGGATTATCCTACCTGACAGCGGAATTCAGTTCGTCGTCACCGTTATACAGTCTGCAGAATTGGTCTTTCCGTATTCCCAGCATTGACTGCAGTTTTACACTATTATGTATGGCACTTTTGTATTTGCAGCTTTCTGTTCGAGGTTTATGTACTTGTAAAGTGCATTTCACCTCCTCATACAAATGTTGAAACTCATTTATTTCTTAACTTTTTAACTTCTTTGACCGCAAGCTTCTCATTCTCGCTTTTTCTCCTCTTATAAGTTGGTGTTCCTCTCTCATCTTTCGCTCGTAGAGCTCTTGAGCAACCCTCGCCCTTCTCTACAGCTTCTCTTTGCGTTCCTATTATCAAACTGCCTGCCGACATTCCACATCAAACAAGGACGTCTTTTGGGTGGCATTTTCAAATCCAGAACGTCAAAGGTGGCTTCTCTGGTTTTTGATACATTGTATTAGTGACAAAGAAGTTCGAAAGAGGTAACTTTTGACTTTGTTGAAGAAGCATGAGGTTATCATCTTCCTGTTTTGCCTAGATCTCAAAACTCGAAGTGCTTAATTGCCTTAAACGAGGTAATGGTCCGTGTCGATGTTAGATTGAAGTATGTACAATTTAGTTGACAGTAGATGAATCTGGAAAACTTTAAGTTCTTTTGTTGATGTTTCTGTGTGGAGAACGCGTATTGGAAACCACGACGTTTCGCCCAGCAGGAAGACTGATGAATCTCAATCACAGTTACTAAAAATGTATTCTCTTCTAAAATATATCCCAAGACAAGTGTACTGACGATGAACATATCCTTTGTCAAATTCATCTTTTTCTTGACATAATCAATTATTTATTTTGTTCCCAATTTAAAGTGGATTACAATCGAAGGATCAAAGACTGGTTCCTATTTGACCATTGGATGAGGTCTAAATCCTCATTCTTTAGCAGCAAAGGGTCGACTTATTATAAGCTGCATCAACGGCGTATAAATGAATCATACTGAAAAAATTACAAGTCCGAAAATAGATCCCTGAGGCATTACAACAGAGACATTTTGAAACTTAGAAAGGTGTTGTTGTCTACCATGAGGTACGAATGAACAAGACTCCACGGATAAGCCAACAATATTTATCAGCTTATTACAGAGTATTAGATGACTTGCAATGTCAAAGACCTTAGAAAAGTCCAATAATGTTAACATTGTCATTGGATCACTGCCTATTGTGATTCTTATTTAATCAGTCTTAGTCTGATTTCCTACTGAGCTTTGCTCGAAAACCACATTGGCAGGGACTAAAGAGGTTGTCGATCGATAAGTTATTCTGTAACTGCTTTAAAAAAGTTTTTTTTTTCAAACACTTTGAGAGAAACGGGACAATATAGCAATGGGTCGGAGCTCTGCATCACTTTTGAGAACAAACACTACTTTAGCCTTTTTTAATCTTAAGTAAATATGCTGTTAGTTATAAAATAAAATGTGAGTCGTAAAGTAAAGTTAATATATTAGGCACGGTTTAACAAACTTAGATTAGTGTAAACATTTCAACTTGTACCACCTCCAAAGACTAAAGGCGGCATCCCGACTTGACATTATAGCAGAAATGTTATTATTCAGCTATGTCTCATTACGCGGCTCTTTAAAGGGACACGCGGGTCCCTTTCCAAATAATTCACCAAATCAGTAGTTTTTATATTTTTCTAATCCCGATATTGAAAATTGTTTTGATCAACCTAACACAGGTTTTATATGAAACAGAGAGGAGTGGAAAGATGTTAAAGAGATGAACTTAACTAGTTCCATTTAAAAATAAACGTAGGATACAAAGTTTAAAATCCCGCTTCAAAATGTTCTTCCAATATTTTGTTTGTTTTGTTTTCGAAAGTTCATTTCCAACCCTTTTAAAACTCATGCGCATTTTAACACTGTTTTTGTATTTCATACCCATACTTTCAGCATTATTTCCTCTTACTTTTGGTAGGTATCATCAAAATTCTTACAGTGTGTTAAATTTTCTTCAAACTCCATAAAACAATGCCTTTAAAGACCAAGAAAGTCGTTCTTTCTGTCGATTCGATATTTTTATTCTTTACTTACGTTTTTTTCGCAACTGGGTTTTTTATTTTATTTTTATTTTTTGAAGTTGAACCGCATCCCGCTGGTCTTAAATTACACATCTCCCGGTTTCCTTCGTATTATTATAACTTTTTTTTTATTTTTGCTAACATTTTTGCTAGCCGAAGTCTCACATGTTCCTTAAACATACTCGCACAGACACAAACACACAAAGGGGCATTAAAAACCCGCTTAAAACCCTTTACAACAGTTTTGGTTTCTTTTTCTAAGAACAATAAAAGTTCACCATAGCTCTGCTACTGTGCTGCACGTTTGTATCCTTGTGACAAGTTACTCGCTTTCTTTTTGTTTTGTTTGGTTTTGGGAATCCCAGTGTAACCCAAAAAAAAAACATATCCTCTTCCACCATCATTCCAGGAGCAGCAAATTCTTCCCGCTCCTTCATCCTTTTTACCGCAAAACTTGTTTTGTCCCCACAAACGTTTGTCAGTGTGGTACGCGGGAAGAATTAAAACAATGGATGTGGTAAGATGAAAAAGGACGACAAAAAACACACAACAACAACAATAAAAAAGAAACCAGTTTACAATTAACGGGGTGACACACAAGTACCTATACAAGGATAAAAAGGACGACGACAAGTAAAAATAAAAAAAAAACATAAATTGCAAAAGAAAATTGCGCGTGATATTGTGCTTCAGGAGGTTCTAGGGAGATGAACAAAAAAGAATCAGGACATTTCGAGGGCCACTTTGCGCGTCGTCATCACCATCGTCATCGTCCTCTCAGTCGATCTTCGTTTTTCTATTCAGTTCTGAGATATGTATGTATTTCTGCAAAGGAGGATTCTTGCACTTGATGCATAAACTGGAGTGAAATAGGAATGCAACAGCATTGTTATAGTAATTTGTATGCATTTAAGAGATATTCAACCATAGACACCGGTGTCGTTTTTTTTTTTAAATAACAAAAACTTTCATTCTCAACACTTACATTCCGAAAGAGGTATAAAAATAAGGTTAAGGATAAAAGGTTTTTGTTAATTTTATAATCCAATTCAACAATTACGACAATCCCAAAAAAAAATTAAAAAAAAAAAAAATATATGTAATATAACAACACTGGAAAACAATAAATGAAGGGATTCAATAGAATAGAAGAAACAAGGAAGACAAATTAATGAACATATTGAAGGGATAAATATAAATTCATACAAATAATGGAAGCAAACATTCAAATTAGAAATTTATTGGGAACGAGAACGAGAATAATTGAAGGGTGCATCTGGTAGAGCTATAGCTAGCAGGGTTGTTGTATATTGGCATGGAGCAAGATGACGTTTTTGTTTGTGAATTTTTTCCAAATTATAATTGGGCATCCCATTGTCGACGTTTGTCGAGTCGATAATGACGGCGGCGTTTGATTGTTTATATAGAACAATACACACAAAAGAAATCGATAAATATAAAGGACTTGAATTTTCTAATTGAACGTCGTCGGTAGAAGGGAGTTTTTAATTGATATCGGATGTGTGAAATTTTTCATCCCATTTAGTCAAGGAAACACAAAAACGAAAAAACGATAACAAGCATTTTATTTCTCAAAATTTTTGGGAAAAAATTAAGACATAGGAAATACCTGCTAAGGGCTTAGGTGTATAAAAGTAGTTGGCTTTTCTTATCATTGAAAAGAATTGAGGGCAAACATGATAATTAAAGATTTTCCTTTTCACTGTTTATTGAGATTCTAAGGTTGATTAATGTTAAATTCGATCCCAGGTATTCTTCAACGGTAACAAAACCGCTCCCAAAAGAAATTGGTCCGATGTTGCACTTACGTGCCTTCTCTTCAAGGTCATGAGAACGCTGTTAAATTGTTATCGGCTCAAGAAATATCTTAAGTTTTTTAATAACTCGCAGAAAGGCTTTTGCCACTGTCGGTCCACTGGTGACCCTATACCTATATCATCTCACTAAACGGTGAAGCAAATCTTTACTTCGTTTTGGAGAAAGTAAAATTATTGCACTTCATATTTCAGAAGCTTTTGATAGGGTTTAGCGTCAATGCAAGTAGTATTTGTTAATTTCAAGCCTGAAGACTTCTCCTGTCTGAAACTTCTAATCGAATATTCTCTCCTCCGATCTTGCTTTTATACGTCCAAAGCTTGAGTATAACCGCCATATCTTGTCTGGTGCAATTTGTACTTGAGCCTCTTGGACAGTATTGAACGTAGAGGATTTATATTGATTAGAGATATTATCATTGCTCATTACGTCGCTTGCACGTCGTCGTAAAGTTACTTGTTTCACCAATTTAACGATTTATGTTCTATTTTAAGCAGTTCAACCGTAATACTCGCGCTTCTAGGAATGCTCGGTAGTGCGCTCCTTCTAACTTCGGTAGTACTGTCAAGTACAGAGATTCGTTCTAAAGCCGTACTACCAAAATGTGAAATGCCTTACCACACTCACTCATTGCAATTTCGAGGAATTCGAAACCAATGTGCACCGAAACAAACTTTTAAAAAAATTTCCTATAATATAACCGCTAGAGCGAATTTTTTGAATTAGTTTTTCATTGATACAATTTTTCAATTTTTGTTCAAAAATATTTTTGGGCTGGCAGTTCTTTAGAATACATTAATAAACATTTTATAATTTATTTTCGTTAGAAAAATGCTGACCCGTTTCCGAGGCAACGAATTTTGAAAAAAATAATAATTGTTTTTTTTTAATTAGAAATTGTTTAAGTCAGTATGAGAGCCAGTTTTGGATTACTTGGACACATAATAGAAACATACTCTTCACTAATATTGATTGAGAGCTTTTTGGTGCAGATGTTAAACCAAAGTATTTAGAAGGCCAATAACCATCTGGTCTAAAACTATTATGGGATGTACAGTACAGTTTTTAAAAGAGCTGATTATTATATAGAAGCTATAATTTTGACGATTATTAATTATTTTCATTTGTGAAAAATTTTCGAAAAATCAACGTCTACATCAAAATATTGCTGAAGAATTCTTTCATATATGACTCCATTTTTAATAGCCCGAAGTGTCAGTTGTCACATTGTTACACACGTTTTTCGTTAGCAACATCATCATTGCGACAACCAGGGCGTCATACACCAAGTCTCTTCATTTAACCCGATCGGGTGTCCTGGTCTTAGCCATCTCTCCAGCGCAGCGTAAGCATGGTTTGCCACGATGTCACCTATCAGAAATAGGTCGCTTATGCGGCCTACATAGGTTTGTAGCCCACCGTGTTTTGTTGGAAAATTTATCAATAGTGTACTATGATTTTACACTAACAATATCCGCAGAATTACTACTACCGATAACATTTAAAGTAGAACCTTACTACGGATGTGTTTTTGCCATTTACATGAGTCTCGAATGGATCTTATGTGATTTCGTTCTCAAATGTTGGTACGATTGATATTGCATTTGTATCTCGATGGCCGTGTTCGTTGAGTAGTTGTGCTTTTGGAATCAAGTGTTTTCCATTGGGGAAAAATTAATCTGTTACTGTTGATATTATTTAGTTTTGTCAATGAAGATATGCTAACTGGGCTTATTTTGCAAGAGAAGACAATAGAAAAGATAATTAAGTTTTGCTATGTTTCCACCAAAGGTTAATCTCAGTTTAGATTAAATAAATCTTTTTGGTGTTTCCACCGGAGAAGAAGATTTAAAAATGTTAAGTTTCACAGCACTTTCTTAAATGCAAATAATGTTTCGATATTTCTTTGAAGTTCAAGGGGGATAGTTTGATTCGTGTTAAACAACAAAGAACTGAATAGTTCAGTACCATATATTTTTGTTTTTAATTTTATTAAAACAAAATTATATTTTTTGTGCACAAACATGCAAATATCCTCGACCGGAATCGAGTCGAATCAAGCTCATTTCAATTCGATTCAAATTCGCTTCAACGTCACATGTAGTAGTCTACGAACAAACCCTCTTCTTCAGGCTCATTTCCGCTGGCATCTGACTTGATCAATTCACGCAAAAGCTTCAATTGTTAAATAAACTTTTTTTTTATAGAATATCAATTTCCTGTTTTCTTACCATTTCTTCTTGAAAATTGTCCATTTTATAAGTATTAGTTATTTTTTTTTGTTGAAGTTAACTTTAACTTTTCATTTTCACAAAGCTTTCTACTATTTGTGTTTTTTTAATTATTATTCTGACAGGTGTTCTTTCAGTTGTACCAATTTTTAATTGCAAAAATATGCCTACTGCCGATGGGGAATTTTCCACTTTACTATTTATAGAATGCCACGGGTAATATTAACTTCGAGATATATTGCAAACAGTTCATGACTGTAGTGGCTCTGGTATCGTGAGTCGTTCGCTGGCAACACTGTAACTATGAAAAGAATTATGAAAAGCATTTCTTGCAAGCCACGAGCTGTTACAAACAACTTTTATTTTGTTTGTTGATAAGAAGACTTTTTGCAAAATAGCATTTCATCACCCAAGAGTCAAGATGTATCAACTCTCAATATTTCTAGAACCCAATCAAAGAATATATATGACAGATTTTGACATCAAAAACCTCCACATTTACTTACTGACCTACTGAATGCTTCATCAATCACTCAAAACGTATATAACTGACTTTTTAACCTTGTTAAGATATTAAATCAAAAACAGGAATAAGGTCATAAACCTATATTTAAAAAAAAAGAACACTTCCGTCCAAAACGGAAACTCGATCTGTTTGTGTTTGATTGTGAGGAGGTGATTTGTGAGGAAATGAATTTTCACTTATATTCTCTATCAACAATAATTTCATTTCATTTGATTTCTGGTGCTTGTGTTAGAAGGCTTGAATGCACAATGCGCCCATTCAAATCAAATATTTTAGGTCTAAGGTCTGGACTTTAGAGTAGGCTTTTACTCGAATCATCACCATCATCGCATCCTGCAGAATCCACTATGTAACACCCTACACCAAAAAATCCTTCACAACCATAAATCTATTGAATTATTATTATTGAAAGGATATCGCACGAAATGAAATTCATGCTCCGATGGGAGAAAAGTTGCCTTCTGGAATCTCCTTCTGAACCTGTGCAGGTTCAATGTAGTTATCAAAACATCTTAAATCTCACTCGAGCAAACTCCCTCTCTGCGATCCACTCTCCATTCAAAATCTTCTCTTCTTATATCGGCCCTATATTTCTATATATGACTATGGAATGGCTTTTGAAAATCAAAATTCTGGAAATAAACTGCATAAAGGCCTATATGAACATGAACAACTATATTTAGGTAGACTTTTATAGACGGTACCTTACGTACTAGAAATCATCCTCAGGAATGTGGAAATAACTCTATGTTCTGCTCAACGATGCTTGCAATAGCTGGCAAACTGATGTTTATGATGGTGATTCTGTTCTGGCTACCTTATGCAGTGTAGGTATGTTGTACGATTATAAGAAGGGTCCTTTATAACTTCGTGTTCAGGTTCAACTTCTCTATCTGCTGCAAACTTATATGATTGTAGCTATGTTGATGGTTTTATTATGATGCAGATATGCAGCCCGCAATTTTATTCTCGGGATCTGGGTTTGGGTTCATAAGGAGGTGGATTTTGTGGAGGTTTCCAAGTTTTTGTGCGTATACCTAGATTTCTCTCTCATGACTTTAGACTGATTTTTTTTGTATATTCCTTTAAATTTTGGTTATCCTTTGGGTCTATGTGTTTTGAATGGAAAAAGGTTCCTTTTTTATCCACATCTGATATGGATGTTGTGTTTTTATTTATTTTATGTTATCTACGAATGGTACGAATTTTATTCTGCTCGTGTTCAAGCGGTTTGCGATAGTGTAGTGCAAAGTCCAAAAAAATACTCGAAGCCTGATGTTAGTCCATCCGAATGCAAATTGAATAAACTTAATGGTGTTTTCTGTATTCTAAGGTGACCAACCCAACTATGGATTTGGTATACATGAAATGTTTTTATTTTTGGTACGTATTCTAAAATATTCCACGGATTACATTTTATGGACCATGTTAATCCAGTAACAGAAGTTAATTTAAACTAAAAGCAAAGAGGATGTGCTTTTTGGTACACTTTTTATTTTTCTGGGAAAAATTTAGGAAAGGTGAATCCTTTTTGTAAAAGAAATGTTAACAAAAACGGGAGTACAAATTAATTTAGTTCACCTTAACTGGATGTTGACTTTTCACAAAAGATTTTACTTCATAATTTTTTCTAAGCATAAATAAAAAAGGCATTAGGACCCGTTTGCTGATACAACTCATAACTATTGAAGTTTGACATAAGTTGCTAAACCCTGCTTAATGGTTTACACAGAACTCAAAGTTTGACACAAATGAGCCTAAGTGAAACTTATTTTATGGGGTAGGGCTTAAAGCCTAGGAGATTTTGTTGTGTGATGACATTTCAGTAAATTGTTTTGCAAAAAAGTAGTTTTTGCTTAAAACTAAAATAAAATAATAAAAATGAATTTTGAATTGGCCGATTTAGAAAGTGATGTGGAGGTTCTTGAATTGATTGAAGTTGGTGTTCCCCGTCTGGTTTACGATAGAAATGAGTACTTTTTTAGTTTTGATGAATTGGCCTTCTACAGAGTATTTCAACAGGGGCGCTACAAAAGTAGAGCGACCAGGGACAGCAAACGACGCCATATTTCTTGCCGATCTTTTGGCATTTCTCTTCAGTAATGTTTGCCATTTTATGATGGAAAGATATACGAGCTAACAAATAGTCGAAATTATAAAGAATTTTATTACCGAAATTTCGAGTCAGTGGATTCAACGTTAAAAGTGCTACGTGAATTGAGCTGAGCAACAACCTGAAATTGATTCGGATTTTTATCATAACTTGATCTTCAGCGATGAGGTTAATTTATGGCTGAATGGCTTGGTCAATAAACAAAATATGCGATATTGGTCAGGCAGCAATCCACACGTTCTGCATGAGTCATCATTGCATCCCGAAAATATTACGGTTTGGTGTGGTTTATGGGCCGGCGGCGGTGTCATTAGGCCGTACTTCTTCCGTGATGATCTAGACCGGCACGTTACTTAAAATATGGATCGCTACCGTTGAATGATAACCGAATATTTTTGGCCTTAATTGGATGATGTGGGTGGACCTTGAGTAACAACAGGACGGTGCCACAAGCCACACAGCGAATGTCACAAAAATCTGAAACCAAGTTTGGAGAACGTGTTATCGCACGAAATGGTCCAGCCACCGTTGGACTCTTTCCTGTGAGGCTACGTCAAGTCTATGGTCTATGCCAAAAAATCAACAAGCACCAGTATCGACCGATTTTTGCTTGAAAACCGTAAAAAATTGGGTTCAGCGTCTGGACTTCTGCAAACGTAACAGTGGTGACCATGTTAAAGAAATCGAGTTCCATACATACATACTTTGACAGGAATAAAGAATTTCATCGATATTGATATTCATTTAGGTATCACATTGAAACCTAGCAAGCTCATATTTAATTGTTGATAACTGCCAATATTGCTTGGTGCTAGGTAACGTTGAAGCAACTTGTCTGCGCCTTCCAAACATTTACTATCATTTTATGTTTTTGTGTTGGAATTATTGAATTCCATTTTAAATCCTTTGGACATAGAAATATTAGTTTTTGGGTTATTTTCATCAATATTTGTTATAGGAGGTAACTTCCTGCTCGTGAGTTACATTCTCATGGTTTCTCTTTGATGGAACGGTTTTCTCAATTGACTGGGATTGTATTTTCCCCAATCCTAAGTTGCTTCATCATCCTGGTTTCTTCAATCTGTAAATTCAAAGGATACCTAAATAAAAACCATCTTACAATGTTTGTACTGGTACCGGGTTCATTTTAGAAAAACTCATCAGCACCATCACCATCAAGAATGTTTTCATAGCCAGTTATTGTTTTTGGATTCATGATGGATATGGCAAGATCAAAGTCGCTTACATTTATGGCCTTGCCACCTAAAGTCTTAATTCTGGAAAGTGCTTAAACGGTCCTGTATGCTAAACCGGAATGGTAATTAAAGTTCGATGTTATCCTCTCCCAAGCTGTTTCTTTTTCCTTCCACGAAATTCCGTCTGTTTTTTTATTTTCTATTATTATTGTTTCTTAAAAAAACACATTCTAAAAGTGTTCCCTTTTCTTTAAGAGAAAAATTGGTATTTCTTGCCCTTTTTGTTGTCAGCCATTAATAATTCATTTTTAAAAAACTTTTCACAAAGTTGTCGGTTTTAAAACGTCACGCATATCAGTTTGAAGCTTGGTTGACATTTTACATAGAAACGAAGTTTCGTTTCATGTGTAACTTAGTAAAATGAAAACCAAAAATTAACTATGTTTTAACTTAGAATTAAAGATGTTCTTAGTTATGACACAGATTTAAGAAGAGCATGTACAAAGGGGTCTAAAATTTTGTTTTTTATAAATACTAACTTTAAAAATGTGATTGATAAAAATAAATAAATAATTTCTTTTGTTTTTCTTTTTCTTATCGTTTCAGGTACGTTTCTCAGCAATTCGTAAAAAATAAAATTAAAAAGTAAGAATATTTTTATATTTATGAATTATTTTTTAAATTATTAAAATTTTAGTAAAATTAAATTGATAGAAGTAATAATACTCTCGACAAAGTCGTGGAAAAGTAATACCCGTGACGTGATGGTTAGTGCTTAGCACTATCATTCTAGAGGCCCGTCTTTCCCACCTAAAAGTTTTTTTTCACGGGTACTGCATTTTATGAGGTTTGCCATTATGTTAATGTTTTTAAAACGATGTTAAACAAGGGGGCACAGTGACTGGCTTAAATAAATTCCAGCCAAAAGCCCAGTTTTTTACCATTTTTTGCCGTACGGGGCCACTTCAGGGCCGTATGTTCGAAAAAACACGTTTTTAATACTTTTTGATGCTATCTAGCGTTTTTCAATAAAATCCGTGATTGTTGTTTTCCAAATCCCTTTCTTTAAAATTCAGCTAAAATATTTATATTATTTTTATTATATTCGAAAAATCTTCATAAGTTCTAAGATTTCATCTGTTTTACAACAATCTTCCAAAAATCTAAAAAAGTCAAAACGATTTGACAATAAGTTTTGTTTTTATAACGAATTTCCTATCTCAACAATTGTTTTATATTAAATCTTTGAAATATGTATATTTAAAAATATAAAAATAATGCTAAAAAAGTGTATCTTTAAAACTTGAGCAAATAGTTTAAAATTAGTGTTTGGATTCGAAATTAGCAATAAAAATTAAGTACAAAACGTTTTTTTTTTTCTTAATTTTAAAGGTTATGCTCAAAACTTCCTGATAGTTAAGACTTTTAACTACGGAGAATTTTAAGAAACTAAGTAAGATACTTAAATGATTTATATTTTGTCTAGAACAGAAAGAATTGTGATTTAAAATAAATATATACAATTTTTTGTTAAGAGATATTTTGAAATTAAACTTAGCCTTAAAAAAAATGTTGGATTTTTTCTATCAACTGGAATAACTTGTTAAGATCATATTTATGAAAATAAAAACCGATCGCGTCGAAATGCGGTAAAGTTAAGATACTTACTTACTTAAGGTGGCGCTACAGTGCGGGGCGGACCTGGGCCTCAACCACCAAGCGTCTCCAGCCAGCTCGGTCCCTAGCTAGCTGTCTCCAGTTTCGCACGCCAAGTTGGTTGTGGTCCTCTCCCACCTGCGTGTGCCACCTGAGTCGCGGTCTTCCTCTACTGCGCCGTCCCTCGGGATTGGATTCGAAGACCTTCCGGGCTGGAACGTTGATGTCCATCCGCTCTACATGACCTCGCCATCTAAGCCGTTGGAATTTAATTCTGCTAACTAGGTCAGTGTCGCTGTACAGCCCGTACAGTTCGTCGTTATATCTTCTCCTCCATTCTCCATCTATGCGCACGGGACCAAAAATAACCCGAAGAATTTTTCTCTCGAAGCATCCTAAGACGCTTCTTTCTTTCTTTGACAGGGTCCAGGCTTCAGCGCCATAAATGAGAACCGGGATGATGAGTGTCTTATAGGTGGTGATTTTACATGCTCGAGAGAGGACTTCACTTCTCAATTGCCTTCTTAGTCCAAAGAAGCAGCGATTTGCAAGAGTTATTCTTCGTTTGATTTCAGCGCTGGTGTCGTTGTCTGCATTAATAGCGGAGCCAATGAAGACAAATTCTTAACTACCTCAAACTTATAGCTGTCCATGATGACGTTTTGTCCAAGACGTCGTCGTTCAGTGTCTTTTTGTGATGACAGCATATACTTGGTCTTGCCCTCATTGACCACTAAACCCATCTTCTTCGCTTCCGTCGCAATGCTCAAAAACGCTCCACTGACATCACGCTTTGATTTGCCAATTATGTCAATATCATCTGCGTATCCGAGTAATTGGATGGATTTTTGGAAGATTGTGCCTCTAGTGTTGACGGTTGAGTTTTGCACAGTTCTTTACCGAACGATGTTGAAGAAGTCGCATGACAGTGCATCGCCTTGTCTAAAACCTTTTTTGACATCAAATGCATCGGTAAGATCTTTTCCAACCTTGATAGAGCAGCGTGCATTCTCCATCGTCATTCTGCACAAACGGATAAGTTTGACAGGGATGCCAAAACTAGACATTGCTCGGTAGAGCTCTTCCCTATAGATGCTGTCATACGCGGCTTTAAAATCGATAAAGAGATGGTGGGTATCGATTTGAAGCTCCTGGGTTTTTTCCAAGATCTGGCGTAGTGTGAATATTTGGTCGATAGTGGACTTTCCTGGTCTGAAGCCACACTGATAAGGACCAATCAGGTTATTGACGAATGGCTTCAGACGTTCAAATAATACGGCAGAGAGGATCTTATACGCAATGTTAAGGAGACTGATGCCTCTGTAGTTGGCGCAGTTTAGAGGGTCTCCTTTCTTATGTATCGGGCACACTATGCTGAGATTGCACTCATCGGGCATGCTTTCTTCCGACCATATTTTGCAGATGAGTTTGTACCAAGTCATCGCCTCCTGCTTTGAATAGTTCCGCAGCGATGCCGTCAGCTCCAGCAGCTTTGTTTGACTTAAGTTTAGATATAGATATCTTCACTTCGTCAAGGTCGGGTAAGCGGAATTGTTGATCTTCGTCGCCGAGGTTGAGTGGTTCTATCTCCCTTACAGCGGAATTCGGTTCGTCATCGCCGTTATATAATTTGGAGAAGTGATCTTTCCATATTCTCAGCATCGACTGCGGTTGTACTACGATGTCCCCCTGATCGTCTTTACAGGCTAAATTTAAGTTAAATTTAAGTTAGGTCAACGTAGAACATCAACGCGTTGACTCTCTAACCTAGCCGAATAATTCAAATTTTCCCTGCCATATTTACTGTGACAATGCATAAAACGTTAATTATCACACACATTACACCTTCCGATCAAAGCTGTCCTAAAATGCGTTAACCTGTATGTGATTCAACAAGGCGTTTAGTTAACTCTGTCAACTCGTTGACTCAGTACAAAATCCTGCATTGTCAATGTTATTACTAAAATTGACCGTCTCAAAAATAAGTCATTGTGCCTTAACATCATTGACTCACACTTAACACAATCACAAAAAAGAGGCAAAAATGTGTGTCAAATTGAGCTTCAATTTGCTCGTAAACGAGTTGATAGTATTTTTCGTTGATAATTAAATGATATAGTACTCGTGGCGTGATTGTTAGGGCGTTGGACAGAGGTCTTCGGTTCAAACCCTGTCTGTGCCATCTTAAGTATATTTATCGGGTACTGCCTCTTTTGAGGAATTGACAAATTCTCCAGGAGTAATTCTTGTCATCAGAAGTGGTTTCTCAAATTCGTCATTCGGATTGGATTCAAAAATGTAGGTCCCCTCCATTCCTGGGAACATTACTCGCACACAGGAATGGGTGAGAGTTGCAAGTCACTAGACCCTAGTTCTCAACGGACTGTTGTACCACCTAATTAATTAATTTTTATTGGGCGTATACGCATTTTTTTAAAAACTCATTTCTACTGGACTGTGATTATTCAAATAAACAAACAAATATTGAATAATATGTTAAATTATAATCGAAAATAAAAATGTCCGCTATATGACATTCGAAAAGTGTAATAACAAAAGTTCTTTTAATGAATGAGATACTGAGTTACATTTAGTTCTTAGAGGTTGTGTAACCTGCGACCGTCATGTTTAGATACTCTTTCTAAAAAAGCCTTATAATATTCTTGAAGACAATTCTATTGTTAGATACTCTACAGACTTGAATATGTATACAAGTTGCTGGAAGAAAAAGTATTTTTTTCTTAAATCAAAGTGAAAGTGAAAAACCATCATCAATTCTTTATCACACCAAAGTACTTATATATTTTTTTATTCATTAAAAACATTGAACTTTCTTCTTTCTTTTTTCGACATCTGTCAGACTCTTGGTCAAGTCTGTTAAAGTATCGGTGAATGAATTTTCTTATTTCAATTGTTGTTGCCAAACACAAATCTGTCACTAAAAGTGATTTGTTATTGCATCAGACTCTTATTTTGTCTTATGTCTTATCTATATATAGATAGAATAATTATTCTCATTGGCTTTGAAACTTTGAACATGTGTATAGTGTTTAGTGCGGAGCGGATACTGATACTGTATTATATGCTATTGTTGAGCTTAGCATAGTGTTGAATTATTTAGATACATTTATTTGTCTGTCTAAGATAAACAGCATGCCAGACTATGTGTCGTTAATATACTAGGAACATAAATTTAAGTTTAACTTTCGAATGTAGTTGATGAAGTCAGATCAAAAAACAGAAAACAATCACAATTTTTCTGAATTAGAGTGTCAATTGTAATAATTACTTGACTATCAGATTTTATAATCAGTACTTATTTCTTTTATAGTTGAGAACATTTCTAAAAATATAGTTAATAAAATATGGGGTAAGAATGTCAATTCATAACCACAATACCGAACCACTTTTACAAACTTTAATGTTATGGAAGTTTAAAACAAACTGATTATTCTCTTATTTGAGTTTGAGTATCGAGTTTTCGGGATTTAAATGCAGTTTCTCTGAATTGTTTTTTTCCATATTTGACTTAGTTTTAAATTTAACAAATAGAAGAAAAAAGGTCTGATTAAAGTTCAATCTATAGAAGAGTGATGAGACGCTTCGAGTTTACGAAGAACTGCAACTGTAACTTATTTAAACTTTTTATACTCTCAATTTATTTACAATACTGAGCATGATCTTAAAATAAACCCCAATATGTTTTAGAGCTATATTAATTGTAAACGTATTTGACGGATATCCAACTACAATGACTTTTCAAAATTCTTTAATCCATCTTCCAAATTTTATTTCAAACATACTTCTATCATTTATGTTAAAAATAATGTGTTTTTGTTTCTTATCCAACGAGATTCTAAAATAATCTAAATTCCAGATGTTCAGAAATATTCATATCTAACGCTGGCCGGTCTTTTAAAGAAGGTTCTAACAATTTAGTTACGAATTATTGTCATTGAGTAAAATTGTCTACGATTCCTTAATATTTTCAATTCAATGTCTGTGAAAATAAATCTACAATTACTTATTTACTACAATTTTGTAGGTTTTGTTTGGATGTATTCTAAAAACACTCTCAAGTCGATTGCATCTCAACAGACTTCAGCAAGGCATTTGACATACTAATTTATAAAGTTCTTCTTAATAAATTAAGTATAAAGTTCGTTATGAAGATTTCATCATATCTTAAAGATATGTTCAGTGGAAACCCTTCATGTTAATTTAAAGTCAATTCTGGAGTACCTCAAGGTAGTCATCTTGCTCCATTGCTGTTTATTATATTTGTTAGTGATTTGCGTTCTGTTTTAAATCAATTACTGTAAAGAGCTACAAGAAATCTAATCAATTTTTGGAATGGAACAATAAATTGCGTCTTACACGCAAATGTAAAAGTGTAATATAAATTACGACTATTTGTTGAATTCATCACGTTTGAATAGAGAATCTAGTTTTTCTCACATTGGTGTTGAATTAGATTTAAAATTAAACAAATAAATTTATTATTTAAATATTTATGTGTGCGAGCCATTTCAGTGACCAACAGTTTTATGCCAAACCAAAAATTCATATTATTGAAAAAAAGTTACAAAACTCTTGTTTTTTTAAAAGATTTCTGTATTCTGTATTATTCTTTTGTCGGGGAAGTTCTCGCATACGCTAGCATTGTTTGACGGTCATATTATTCCTTTCATATTGCTTAAATAAAAAGCATTAAAAGTAGATTTTTAAGATTTTGTCTTCGTTTTTAATCTTGCTTGATAGACTTTTATAACCTTCATACATTCAAAGGCTTTACTTAAAAGATGTGATTTGCAGTTCTGCTTTATAGCATGAGTACTAAATGAATCGATTTCATTCATCTACCTATTCTTGTCGATTGAGTTTTAATCTAAATCAGGCTAGCTAACAGTTCGGGGCAGACCTGGGCTTCAACCAACAGCTGTCTCCAGTTTCGCACCCCAAGTTGGTTGAAGTCTTCAACCACCTGAGTGCGCCACCTGATTCGCGGCTTTCCTCTACTGCGCCGTATCTCGAGATTGGATTTGAAGACCTTCCGGGCTGGAGCGTTGATGTCCATTCGCTCTACATGACCTAGCCCTCTAAGCCTTTAAACTTTTAATCTGCTAACTAGGTCAGTGTCGCTGTCCATGGTGACGTTTTGTCCAAGACGTCGTTCTTCAATGTCGTTTTTTGATGACAGCATATAGTTGCTCTTGCCCTCATTAACCACTAAACCCATCCTCTTCGCTTCCATCGCAATGCTGAAAACGCTCCACTGACATCACGTTTTGATCTTCTAATTATGTCAATATCATCTGCGTATCCGAGTAATTGGATGGACCTTGGAAGATTGTGCCTCTAGTGTTGACGGTTAAGTTTGGCACAGTTCTTTACAGAAGAATGTTGAAGAAGTCACATCACAGTGCATCGCCTTGTCTAAAACCTTTTTTGACATCAAATGCATCGGTGAGATCTTTTCCGACATTGATAGATCAGCGTGCATTCTCCATCATCATTCTGCACTAACGGATAAGTTTGACAGGGATGGCAAAACTAGACATTGCTCTGTATAGCTCTTCCCTATGAAGCCGTCATATGCGGCTTTAAAATCCATAAAGAGATGGTGTCGATTTGAAGCTCCTGGGTTTTTTTCCAAGATCTGCCGTAGTGTGAAAATTTGGTCAATAGTGGACTTTCCTGGTCTAAAGCCACACTGATAAGGGCCTATCAGGTTGTTGACGAAAGGCTTCAGACGTTCACATAATACGGCAGAGAGGATCTTATACGCAATGTTAAGGAGACTGATGCCTCTGTAGTTAGCGCAATTTAGAGCTCCAGCTCCAGCAGCTTTGTTTGACTTCAGTTTAGATAAAGCTATCTTCACTTCGTCAAGGTTGGGTAGGCAGAATTGTTGATCTGCGTCGCCTAGGTTGATTGTTTCTATCTCCCTTACAGCGGAATTCGGGTCGTCATCGCCGTTATATAATTTGGAGAATTGGTGTTTCCATATTCTCAACATAGACCGCGGTTCTACTATGATGTTCCCCTGATCGTCTTTACAGGCTTCGGTTCGTGGCTTGGCTGGTACCCTTGGGAAGTTTTTTTTACCTTATGGTAAAATTTACGAAACTCATTCCTATTGTGACATCCCTCTATCTCTTGGATCGCGCACTTCTCATTCTCTTTTTTTTCCATCTAAGAAGCCGGTGTTCCTCTCTCCTCTTCTGCTCGTAGAGCTCGCGAGCAGCTCTGGTACTTTTGTGTAGCACCGTTTGCCGGCATTCGTCTTCAAACCAGGGGTTTCGCTCGCTTGCTGCCGCAAACAACTTTCCACTGGGGTTAGAACCCAATCTCAAGTTGAGGTACTAGGCACCCGATGTCCACCACGGGGAGGTTTTGAGAAAAACCTGTGGACGCTTGTGTCTTCTTTTATGCACATGTCTACCATTTAAACATCAGTTAATGGGTAGGCATACTTTTTTACTTGGAAACCTTGCAAAGCTGCATGGATGAAGACAAAAAAGGAGACTATTTCACTTTATATGTTCACATCATGCCCTATCGCAAACGACGAAAAGTTGGCCTTAGATACTTTTACTAAAATGATTATTAGTGATTCATTGCTACACAGCTCTAACTAGTTCATCAAGTAAGTTAGATTTTAAGTTGTGATATCACAACGGATCAATTATTATTTGAAGTGTGTTGGTTTTCCTGTCAACAGCCGCATCTTGACCCTACCTAACCGTGGGCCCGTAGGCGTAGCTGTTTAAACACGGCTGTATTGTTTTTCGTGAGGTTATTTGAAGTGGCTTGTCTACGCAGATATATATGACTATGAGAACGATTGACGTCTTGAAAGAGAATATTCAGCTGATCTATGACTCCAATTGCTTCAAAAAGTGGTCGAAAGTTGGGTGCTCGATAAGAATTTATTTTAGCCAGACGCGTCAGCGTTTTCATTTCTTCTTGAGAACTGCACGTCCAGAAAAAACATTCTTTGCTTGTTTTTGATATCAAAAGTAGTTAAACTTTCTCTTCTTGCATTTGTCTTTAAATTTAAACTATTTTTAGTAAGAAGTATAAAGGATGTTCCACTTATTTTTAAGGCAACATAATTTGTTAAAAGCCATATTACTATCTTTGCCACATATTTATGTTTGTTTAAGCATACTTTTAAGATTTTTTTAACAACATATGCATATAATATGAGATAATAAAAACGATATAACAAGTTTGTCCAAAGCCCCCTCTTGTCAACCTAGTTAAACTCTCAGTTGAAGTTGTACTATCAAAACAAATGCAACTTTAATAAGTTTTTTTTTTCTATACCGCAGCAAAAATAAAAATAGGTAAATGCATTCAACTTGGTAATAAGGTAGGAACCAACTTATACTCCTATAATACCTGCTTAAAAATGTATTCCAATAGAATGTTTTTTTTCTTTTTGTTTAATTTTGCTTATGGTTGCATTTATTTACATTTGGTGCAGTGTTTTATACTCCAAACAGGTGGTGCAATAAACTTTACCTGACAGCCACGCGAATTTACTAAAATAAAATTAAACCAAAAACAACAACAAATTAAATAATCTTGTGCCAACATCATCAGCTGGCCAAGTCTGTTTCTCTGTTTGTTGGTTGTTTGCACGTTTTTATTTTGTTGTTGTTGTTGTTGCTGTTAACGTCTCGATAAAATAACAGGTAAAAACGTTAACGTGTACTCGCATCTTTTATCCTTCTCGGTTCTCAAATATAGGTACAACTCGTGCAGAGAGGTGAATGTTTCCAAGGACACTAACTTTTCAAAAAAAAAGAAATAAAATTAAATACATTCCAAATAAAGTTAACAGTTTTAGTGCATCAAAATAGTTAGGTTGTGTTTCTAAATTTAATCAAAACTTTAATAATCCACCCTTAACTTTATCCTTTTTTACCTTTATTCTGAGCTGGTGGGAAAATAGAAAATAAATGTATTTAAATTTTTTTTTTAAATTTATTATTTATTTATTTTATTTATTTCTTTATTTATATATATATAAAAGATCTGGAAGGTATAGATATCTGGAAATTTCTGTCGAATTGCAGTTGGCGGATGGTGTAGTCTGTGTGCTTTGGCATTGATTCTAAATACCTAAGAATTACGATCGGGCCAATGCTGTTGTTAGTCCACTGCGACGAAGCATTGAGGCTAATAGCAGAGCTTGCAGCTATTTGTTTGCTTAATATGTCAAGAGGTGTAAGGTAGAGCAAGGTGTCCAGTGCCGCAGACAGGGTTGTGCGAAGCGATTCGCTTATACATAGGCAAGCTGAACGTTGGACTTTATTAAGCTTATCACTGCGTATACCTTTCTCTAAACCAGTCCACCATACTGCCACACCGTACGTTAATATCGGTCTGATTACTGATGCGTATACCCAATGCGTGATTTTGGGTTGTAAACCCCATTTTTAACCAATAACTTTTTTGCAAGAAAAGAGAGCTACAGTAGCTTTTTAAACTGTTTCCTGTACTTTGCGTTTCCAATTTAGTTTTTTATCTAAGACAAGACCAAGGTATATAGCCTCGTCTGAGAATTTTAATTGGATTCCTTTAATATAGGGAGGGTTGACAAATGGAATTTTGTATCTCCTCTAAAATAAGACCAGATCGGTTTTGTGTAGGTTAACACCCAGTCCACGCCGATCAGCCCAAAGTATTATTCTGTCCAAGGCATTTTGTAAGAGTTCTTTTAGGATGTTAAGATGCTTTCCTGAAACTGCTATAGCAACGTCGTCATCTGCATAGGCTATCACTCTGAAAACATTCGCATTCAGACTAGTTAGGATTTCATTCACCTCTAGGTTCCAGAGGAGAGGGGATAGAACACCAGCTTGCGGTGTCCCACTACTAACGAATCGTCTACTAGAAGAGTTGCCAGTTTTGAGTTAATTATTCTGCTAGTATGCATTAAATGAATTAACTCCCGAAGTGAACTCTCTACATTTAGAGATGTTAGTGCAGATATGATTGCAGATGTGTCCACATTGTTAAAGGCACCTTCGATGTCAAGGAAAGCAACCATAGTGAACTCTTTATGATGGAGTGAATATTCCACGGTGCGTTCTAATGTGGGCAACGCTGTTTCCACCGATTTACTTTTACAGAAGGCATGTTGAGACGAAGACAGAAGTCTTGTATCGACACTTGCCCTTTAATTTATATCAATCAATCTTTCCAAGGTCTTAAGAAGGAATGATGATAGACTTATAGGTCGTAGATCTTTAGGATTGACTGGGGAGAATTAACCATGCCGAGGTAACATGGACCAGATAAAGACAGTTGGCAAAAATTGCTTCAAGGATTGGTGCAATTATATCACAAGTCTTTTGTAATTCGGCTGGTATTATTCCATCTGGTCCTGCAGATTTAAATAGTTTGAAGCTGTTGAGAGCCCATTGTAGTTTATCCCTTGTGATCAGACCTTGTGGATATGTTGTATTTGAACTTGAACGTATATAATTGTTGCAAGTTTCGGTAAGAGAACTACCAGGAAAGTGAGTGTCCAATAGTAAGTTCAGCGATTCATTACTTGAATTTGTCCAGGAGCCGTCTGCATTTTTCAAGCAGCATGGCATACCTGGACTAGTTGAAAGAATTTTCCGTAACCTAGAGGCTTCAGAAGTTTCTTCTAACGTGCCACAGAAGGATCGCCAAGAAGATCGCTTGGATTTACTTAGTGCCTTCTTGTAGATTCTTAGGGATTCTTTGTAATAGTCCCAGTGAGATGCTAGTCTTGCGGCTTTGGCCCGGTTTAAAAGTTTCCTGCATTCTTTCCTGAGCGAGTCAAGCTTTGAGGCCCACCATTGTGGTTTCCTCTTTCCTCTTATGTGTTTAAGTGGACAAGCAATTTCTAGCGATCTGTTCATAGCTGAGGTAAGGACATTGTCTTTGTTGTCAAGTTCATTGGCGTTGGAGGAAGGACTAGATAGTCCAGGTTCTAGTAAACTCTGTAATGAGTTCCTGTATGAAGCCCAGTCAGTTTTCCGATAGTTTCGAAAAGTCAATTTACTCGGATTATCATCCACATTTATATTGAACTGGATATATCTATGATCAGAGAATGAGTTTTCTTTGGATACTTTCCAGTCCAAGATCATATGGTGTATAGTATCTGAGACAAGAGTTTTGTCTAAGACTTCTTGTCGAGTTTTAGTTATGAAGGTTGGTTCGTTTCCAACATTACTTACTAAGAGGTTAGTACCAAGAATATTATCAAAAAGAGACTCATCTCTGTCGTTGATATTCGTGCTGCCCCATACAGTATGATGAGCGTTAGGCGGATCCTTTGCCTTTCCGCTTCAGCGACAACTTTCTCCAGGGTTTTTTCCATGGAGAGGGCCAAGGTGGTCATGGCCAACATACGCCGACACTAGCCAACACTGGCATTATAGAACTGTCAAAATCAACTGTCATTTGAAATTTCGTAATATTAGCACTTCGAGATTAATTTGCTCGATAAACATGATAATTGACCAATTACACAAACAATTAAAAAAAATATGGAGGGATTAAAAAAGAGCATGATATCGTAAGGCCTAACGCAATGCCTGTAACTTCAATTGTAGGTGTTCCGAATTTATCGATTTCTCAGCGGTCCTAAAAAGTTTCCTGGTTTCATTCACGGTTTTCCTGGTGAAATTCAAAATGTCGTTCTGTAAAAATCGATTCATCATTCCATCAAGAAGCTCAAAGTAAAAATTGAAGTCAAACAGCTGTCAGTTTAATATTTGAATGATCTTTTTGTGTGTGGTTGTTGTGGCAGATGTCAGTGTCAAAAACATATTAAATTTCACAAATATAATCATGTATAATTTCATTATTGTATTAAGTCAAATTTGACAGAAGTTGTAAATTGAAATGCCTTCTAATCAGAACATACCCATTTTGAAATGGAAAAACTGTTAACCAATATTATATCGAATAACTGACAAACGTCAGTTTCTACAAATCCCAATTTTGACGTAAGTGTAGAGTTTCATTTCTTTGAAACAAAACCCTGACCCTTTCGACAAGTTCTGGAGTAGTTTGAGTGAAAAAGAAGTTCCAAAAGAGTAATTTGAACCTCAAAATAAACAAAATACATAAATTTTGTATCTAACTTGTTTCCAATACATGTATATACGAGTATTAGACTAAAAAAGTACATAATGTTCAATGTTCATGTTCATCATGATACATAAAAAAAATAATAATATGAAAACCTTATGAATTTTATTTTATTTTATTTGCTTGCATTATGTATTCATATATGGAAATGTTTGTGAAAACGATAAATGTTGTTCCCATAGGTGTAAAAACAACCAAGGTTTTTAAATTGAAAAGCATAAACTTTTCCCTTGAGTTGTGGATTATTTAGCTCTAGAGTTTATAACATCCTGCTCAAAACAAGCATATTTTAATCACTAACACACATACAGACTCAAATGGTTTAGTTTTTGGCAGTGTTTGTATATACATACATATAAGTGTTGTACATTTAGTAAAGGACTAAGTTTTTGAGTTTCATCCAATTATGTGGTTTAATTAAATTTTAATTTAACAAATCACTGCAATTTAAATTAATATAGGGCATGTGTGGCTTTTATATCAAGGGAAAGATTAAAAATAAAAAAATGAACAACTGTTATCATGATGAAATAGAAATTATTCGGTTTTCAACTGAAATTAAAATTGACGTTTTTTATTTTTGTTCACCTGTCAAAACTAGGTACCAACAGACCTAAATAGGTATTAGAGTTTTTTTTTGTCCTGAATGATTTGATAATTTGTTTGGAAAGAACCCACAGGGCATTTTGGACGGTGGCTTTTGTCTATTTTGAAATTTAAAACCAACTTGTCACACAATACGATACATGTAGATAATTTCATTGACAATTAAAAATGAAAAGTCATCTATGGTATTTAGGTAAAAGGAGTTTTTATTTTCCATTCAAATGAGCAGGATTATAAAGTTCAAAAGAATTTGCTTATTTTTTTGAAAATCAACTTTTTTTTTGACATTTGTAGTTTTTAAAATTCATAATACATACATACATACATGTACACAGTTATTTCAAACACTCAATTTCGTAGTATTACTAAATAAAGTATATTATTCTATAAAAAGGTTGGCAATTTTTCTGATTGTTTAACATGTTTGGACCATTTAGCCGAATATATGTACTTAATACCTTATACGTAATTGTAGTTGCAACACTTT
Organism: Eupeodes corollae; assembly: GCF_945859685.1. Classification (NCBI taxonomy): domain Eukaryota; kingdom Metazoa; phylum Arthropoda; class Insecta; order Diptera; family Syrphidae; genus Eupeodes; species Eupeodes corollae. Next base: position 141,765,076 of record NC_079147.1, on the reverse strand, counting down.
GACAGATTGCTCGATAAATGACAGATATATCCTCATCATATAGCCATTAACTTTGACAATTTCGAGCCACAAAATGGATTTGAAGCTAAAAGAATTATTATTTTTTACCAAAAAGTCACTTCACCAATGACGCTTAATTGTATTAAACCTGATGTTTAAAGCTTACTTACTTACTTAAGGTGGACCTCAACCAACATGCGTATCCAGCCAGCTCATCTCCCGTTTCGCACGCCAAGTTGGTTGAGGTCTTCAACCACCTGCGTGCGCCACTTGAGTCGCGGTCTTCCTCTACTGCGCCGTGCCTCGTGATTGGATTGGAAGATCTTCCGGGCTGGAGCGTTAATGTCCATTCGCTCTACATTACCTAGCCATCTAAGGCGTACTTTTTGTTAACTAGTCAATGTCGCTGTACAGCCCGTTCGTCGTTATATCTTCTCCTCCATTCTCCATCTATGCGTACGCCGTACGGGACCAAACATAACCCGAAGAATTTTTCTCTCGAAGCATCCTAAGACACTTTAATCTTTTTTTGGCAGGGTCCAGGCCTCAGCGCCATAAATGAGAACCGGGATGATGAGTGTCTTATAGATGGTGATTATGGATACTCGAGAGAGGACTTTGCTTCTCAATTCTCTTCTTAGTCCAAAGAAGCAGCGATTTGCAAGAGTTATTCTTCGTTTGATTTCAGCGCCGGTGTCGTTGTCTGTGTTTAAAGCGGTACATAGGTAGACAAAGTCCTTAACTACCTCAAAGTTATAGCTGTCCACGGTGAAGTTTTGTCCAAGTTGTCGTTTTTCAATGTCCTTTTTTGATGACTGCTTATACTTGGTCTTGCAATGATCAAAAACGCTCCACGGAAATCAAGCTTTGATTTTCCAATTATGTCAATATCATCTGCGTATCCGACTAATTGGATGGACCTTTGGAAGATTGTGCCTCTAGTTTTGACGGTTGAGTTTTGCACAGTTCTTTCCAGAACAATTTTGAAGAAGTCGCATGACAGTGCATCGCCTTGTCTGCAACCTTTTTTAATCTAATCCATCGGTAAGCTTCCGACCTTAATAGAGCAGAATAGATTCTCCATCTTCATTCTGCACAAAAGAATAAGTTTGACAGGGATACCAAAACTTGACATTGCTCTGTAGAGCTGTTCCCTATGGACGCTGTCATACACGGCTTTAAAATCGATATGGAGATGGTGGGTATCGATTTAAAGGTCCTGGTCTTAAAGCTTTCTTACAAATTGAAAGTTCTAATCCTTTGCTAACTGCTTGAATAATAATTTCCTTTTTGTATCTAAACACGTCTTAAAAGTGACAGTTTGTATATACACACATTTACCAACAAAATCTAGATCTGGGGAGCGGAAATAATAAATTAAAATGTCAAATACTCAGAAGTCAGTTGAAGAACTTGATTTAAAAAATTACTTGAAGCATTTTGAGTCAAAATAATTTTGTCAAATATATTCATTCATATATATCATAGGTTTGTTCGTAGAGTATATGATAAGTAGTTCGTTGAATATCTACTTAAAAGTCGACCCATAGAATCCGTCGCGTTCTTATAAGAAGTGGCTCTTAACCAATGCATTTACAGGACGTAACGCAAGATGTAGCTGCACTATGAACTTTTCTTTTCGGAAGATCTTTCGATATCAATTTTCAATAATTGGTATGTTCGATAACATGGTGTTTCGCTGTGCTCCAAAATCGATCTGACAGGTTTCCACTCTCTAATGTAGTAAAATGTAAGTCAAAGTTAACATCAGTTTTATAATATGCGCTGAAATTCCTCGGTATTCACTGGCGTCAAGAAATCAAACAGACCTAGTAATTTGATGTTTGTCTTCTGTCATTTTTTAAATCTATAAATAAAGCTTTCAAACAAGAAATAGTATCTATTGAGTGCCGTCAATCCCTCGCATTTTGAAAAAAGCTTTATTTATTTGGCCTGTTTATGTTTATAAAATTTCTGGGAATTTTCTCAGATGCAGGTTAATTAAAGTAATCAAATTAACATTGCATTTTTTGCATCCTCTTTCGATTGGGCTATAGAAAATGTTGGAGAATCTGAATTATAAAAATACTCTTCTCAGATGTGTGACAGCTTATGCGAGAAACTTGTATGAGAAGTTTTGTTCATATTTCTGAGAATATTAAATCTCTGATATCTTAGAAATATAAACTCCTAAAAATGCTGTCGAAAGCATTTTCTAATGTGTTGGTGTCATAGAAAACTGTGTAAGTCAAAGCGTTTTTGAAGCAACAGTTTTGTTGACAGATATAAGTTGTTTGCAAAAAGTCATTGTCAACAAATACTGCGACCATTATCTAGACCATTATCTACGAACGAACCCCTTTCCTTTCGTTCTTATTTCATTCTGTTTTAATTTTCAAAGCAGAAAATTTTAAAACAAATTGAATAAATTAAAATATTCCTGATATTTTTTTTACCAAACCGTCTTCAAAATTGTTCATTTCATAAAGCTAAAAGTAGGTCCGTTCTGAATTTCGCAAAATTTTTTACAATTTTGTTCTAAATTGTTTTAACAAATGTTCAGTAAAATGTTGCTTCTTTTACTTTTTCTCAGGAATCTATTTTGAAATCAGCTGTACCCGTGGCATGATGGTTAGTGCGATGGACTGTCATGATTTTTTCACGGGTACTGTCTTTTGCGAGGAATCTCCAAAAGTAATTCTTGCCATGAGAAGTGCTTTCTCAAATTTGCAAGCTGTAGGTCCCTTCCATCCCTGACAACAGTACTCGCACACAGGAATGGTTGAGAGTAGTCAGTCACTAGGCCTTAGTTCTCAAAAGGACTGTTGCACCACCCAATTTATTTTTTATTTTGAAATCAAGTCTATAAAAAATGTTCAAAAGACTAGTGTGAATTAGAAAATGTCAATTTTTGTAAAAACACTTAAATATGAATGGGTTAAATAATTTTAATTTTGATTGAATTGTTTTACCTAACTTATAATCAAAAAGTGACCAAAAAAACCAATGACTTTACTTCAAGTCTACAATAAACCATACTTCCATTAAACCATTTTGAAGTTTATTTATCTCACACTTAATGTCTATCAATTTCTATGCAATTAGGTCCGTTTGGATAAAGCAGCCTGCTTGCCATAGTTTTGTCTTAAAGTTTTTTTTTTTAACTTTTATTATTTTAACTCAACATAGACAAGGTATATAAATAACAGTAAGTGGTTAGTTCAAGTCGTTTGGTAATTGAAAATACATCAGTCTTTTGTTTTATCTTTAGCATCGTCGTCGTCGCTCTTTGTCGTAATTGGAGTTTGGAAAATGTGTTTTTAATAAAAATAAAAAATCAATTAGCTATTTAAGTTGGTAAAGTTGTTTGCTTTTTTTTTTAAAGGAGAAAGCTTTACAAAATGTTTTAAGCTATAAAACAAATTGTGTATGCATTAATAAAAAAGTTTATTTATTTTTAAATTAAATACAAGAAAAAAATTTTACAAACATTAAATTAAGCAATTTTGTAATCTTTTTTTCGAATTCAAAGTAGTCAGTATTTTGCGGGATTCAATTGTTGTTCTTAAAGCCCCTGTTCTCCTGGTAGAACTGTTCCAATTTGGCACACCTTTCCGTTGCTTGAGTGTGATAAAGATATTTACTTAGAATGGGCAGCATCATTGAATTAATTCTATATGGCGTTTGAATACATTCTTTGATGTGGAGGTTCAGTAACTTTGACTTCCTTCCAATTAATAATAACAATGCAGTCCTTTGAATTGAAATTTTTAAATATTCTTGTATTGCAATCCGAAGAACCTATGCATTTGAGAATCCTTAGTAGAGCTATCACGTTTATTTCTTCCCGTTCATGAGAAATTTGAGATTTATGAAGGGAATTCTTTGAATGTGTCGAGGTAATAAGACTCTATCAGGCTAGGGGAAGAACAAAGACCAAATCTTGAAAATCTACGTTGAATACTTTCCAATCCATCAATATGAACGAAAAAGTATGGCACCGATACACCTCAAGCGTGTTCAAGAATTGGACTGACAAAAGATTAATTTATAATTTTATTAACATACATGAAACTCTTGGAAAAAATATTTTGACGTTACCAATTGTCTATTTAGATTTTTTTAAATATAATTAATTAGTTATTATCGTTATGTAGCTTTAGCTGTTGGCGGTGACCGCCTAACTAACGTTGGACCAAAAACTACGGACCAATTGCCGCTGGCCCAAAATCCACACCAGACGGTACCTTTTTGAAGATGCATTATCACCTGGTGAATCTCGAGTGGTTTGGTGTCGTCCCATATCCTGCAGTTTTGCTTGTTAACACAGCTAATCATCCAAAAATGAGCGTCGTCACTAAAGGTGATTTATTGGCCAAAGTTGAGGTCGTCTTCCAAACGATTCGAAGCTCAGTCAGCGAACAAATGTTGCATCCAAACGTTTGAGAATCGACATTGAAGAGTCACCACGTCTACCGTAAAATGGGCGCAATGCTCGCAACTCTTGCTTTAACGATCTGTTCAATCGTGTAACTTGCCATGATGATTTGGCATTAACAACTGAATATTAAACAAAAAGTTTGACATATGTCACCAAAACAAAATAGCAGCCACGGGCGCCAAAATCTACCCGCGCCAATTAAAAAAATCTTTAGTAGAAAAATAGTTTAAAACAGAAAAAAATCATTAATAAAGAAAATAAAAAGCAATGGACCAAGATGACTTGCTTGAGGTACACCATGAATTGATTTAAATTGACATAATAAGTTACTCCGGAACATGACGCTTTAATATAGATCTTTACAATATAACGTAATTCAAACGAAAAGGTCGTTGAGTCCAATTTTACTTAATTTATAAAGAAGAATTTCTTGCTTTAAATTATCAAATGCCTTGCTTACGTCTGTAAAGATGCAATCGACTTGAGAATGTTATTGAATGATTGCATTCAAAAGTATTCTTAAAAAAATCTACGAACATGTTTAAAATTGACTATCGGAGATGGCTTGAGGAGTTCCTTCAAATTTTCGTTTACTATTGACACATCTCCAGAACATATGTTTGTAGGTTCATTTCTAAATCACACTCAGTATTCAAAATAAATTAAGACTCTAAAAAGTTTAAAATGCGAACCAAACCAAGGCATTCTAGTATTTAAAGTTTTTAATTCGCGCAGCTGAAAATCATAAATTTGAAAATAATGTATCCCTATTAGTTTTGAGTTATAAAGTTACATTTTTTTAAGGTCGAACTCGATAAAATTCAACCAACTTTTGGATCACGGGACGTTACATTTTTAGAAAAAAATGTTCTAACAAAAGTGTGCATCCTTAATCGTCAAAATTAAAATATATAAAAGCAAAATTAATGTAATGGGACAACAGCAATTATGAAAAAATATAAATGGTTTAAAATGATTCACTTTAGGGTGCACTTTCTGGCACGCCTCGTTCATTGTTCCATTAGATTCATAAAATAACAAGACTTCTGAACAAACCGCGTAGTATATTTTGGCAAGCCTGTAGACTTTTGTTATATCTAAACTCAAATCAAGATACTACAATAACATTATAACTCCATATAGATATTATAGAAAATACCTAAAACAAAAACCTCCACCCATTCAAAATATTAGAAGGCCAGATAGATTAAATGCATTTGATAAAATGCACGTGTTCATCCATCTAATTACTATCCGTATTTCTAAACTAATTATATGCCAACGCATGCAAGTTAAACAAAAATGTTCAATTCCGATCACGAAATGCAATTTGCGCGATGGAACAATATAATATTGAGATACCTAAGCTCAGATAAAAATAAAATAAAATATTGCAATATAGAAAGGTATAGATACTTTTTTTTTGTTTTTTTGAGCTTAAAACTTTAATTTGCATTCAAAGAACACAAAATGTTTGGGATCATCAAGATCAAAAGTTGCAACAAGTGTTTAATAGCAGTAGCGGGCGGCCTGCGGTTGCTGCTGCGGCATGGTATTTACAGCACGTGTGGGGGTTTCAAAAGAAGTCACATCTTTCTTTTCGCGCCCACGATAGTGTCGCGCGCATCAAAGTTTAGGCGTTTTTATTTCAACTTGCATATACTCTTATGCATGAATACATACAAACATTTGACTGGCATCAGTTAACTATTTTGCGTGGCGAAGAAGCGACAAAAAACGTCTTCCTACGTTGAATACCTTTTCCGGTAATGTGATACCCCCACGTTCATATATCGAACCAAAATCCAACACAAATTGAATTTTTATAAATTAGTTTTCAGCTTTTTCCATATTTTTCAAAAAAAAGAAATAAAAAACACACGCTACACGGATTAGGATTATCAAAGTCAAGGTGTGAACCAGAGTTACCATGATGCAATAACTTTATTCGCATCATTAAATTAATTGGAAAGTTTTCATTTAAGGTCGAACTCGATATAATTCGAGTTTGTTAGAAAATTATGGTAGAAAATGTTGATAGGAAAATATAAATATGAAATGTCAACTCAATCAGTCATTAGTGATGATTGACTGGAAAATGTAAATTGCTGCTGGAAAGGCAAAGTGACATGTGTCAAAGTTATATTCTCATTTCTATCCAATGGAAATCTTCAAAAGACACTCGATAAGAATTAAGACCGGGTTCTTACCGCACTAAAATCATCGGTTTTTTATGACAAATAATAATTTACGTTAAGGAAAGCTTAAAATTGTGACATTTTCCCATAGCTTTAAGATCATCACCTCTGGCAGCTTAGTTCTGCTTAATCTCCGAACTAGTGTTAGAGTTTTTCTGTTTTCTTTTTGATATGCTTTTTCCGTTTCCAGTATTGGAGTCAAATAATTCGCTAATTCGGTGTTTTGCATACGCCATTTTTGTGTTCAAACACTGACGTTATCAACTGCATTTTACAATTTGTGTAACAGATCTTTCTGGATCAGTAAAAGTGGCTATGTTAGCGTTGTTTTCTACTGCAATATTCCTTGTTTTTAATAAATACAAGGTTGGTCCTAGAACACTTCCTTGTAGTACACAGGTTTCTTTTCTTTGGTTCCGAGTAATTTTGATAGTTACGTTACTCAGTATTTATAAGTACTTCCTAGGAAGGACAATATGCAGTTTTTACTCAAGTCCTATGTTTCAAACCTTGCCAAAGGTTAGAGCAATATCTTGAATTATAGCCGAGTATCCTTTTTTTTTCTGCAAGTACCTTTTACACGACATCCGTAATTCCGATATTTCGGATTTTTTAATAGAAAACTTATGCTGGCAAAATGATTCCTACTTCTCTGAGTATGACAAACAATGATGTCCAGAAAAAAGGTCGGGCTTACGACACATTTGCATACTTGAAATTCGATTCGTGGGGTTTGCGGCTAGCGCTTTTTTTAATGCTTTTCATTAAGAGTATTTCGTAGAATCATCTGTCGGTAAACTTTTTAGAAATCTACTCAGTAAATCATTTTTGAATTCACTGATTAATTTTTTAATTAGTTGTTCACACGAAAAAAAATTCGAGTTTTATTTTTTCGAAATTCTTTAGGTGTTTTTGTTGAATTTAAAAAAAGAAAATTTAAAACTGAAGCTAGGGTTTTTTTGTAACTTTTCGGATCAGTCAAACTTGATGTTGTTATTGTTGATATGTTATTTTTATATGTCAGCAATAACGTGCAGATTTTTCTCTCTTTTTTTTTCTCTTTCCTAAAAAGTAGTCCACCGGTATTAAATCTCATGACCTAGGGACCCACAAGCCACCGACGCGAGATAATACTCGTCTGAAAATCAATCAATCAATCAAGAGCATCAATTGCCATATAATTTTTATAAGCGAAATAAAGTCAATAAGAATTTAATCGAACTCAACATACAATTCAAAATATTGATTGTCACTTTTTGCTGCTGACATTTTGTTTTCAATATTATAATTAAATAGTAATATTGATGTCAATTTCACCAACATGAAGATTTCAACCCACTATAACTCTGCCAAATATTTGTTTTGGTATTTAAAAGTGCATTATTTGACACTGAATCAAACCGGTGAAAAAAGTCGTCAATATGATGAAAAAATCAATAATTCATCCATTATTATCAGCCCACTTAACATTTTCATTTATAAAATGAACAATTGTCTACCGATATGAAGAAAGTTTCAACTGATGAATCTCGTACATCATGCATCAATTTGTCTCATCAATATGATACAAATTGTATCATATTGACTGCAGCGTTCAGAAATATTGAGAACGTTTTTGAAAAATGTTCCTACATTGTTGAATTCATTTATAAACATGATAAAGCATTTTCAATATATATTATTAATATGATGAAAAAAGTCTTCAATATTATGATCAAATTAGTAATAATAATGATTGCATTCATCAATATAATAATTAATTTCATCAAAATAACGAATGTGAAGAAATGACTCATTAATATGATGAGTGATTGATGCATTACATTTGATTAAATTATATATGTTTAAGTAGGATTAGATAATTTTTCAATAAAATGAACTAAAGTTTATAAAAGCATGCATAAATGCAATGAATAAATTTGACAATTTTGTGAAGAATTTTTTTTTAAATATGATGAACGAATATAATTCTTATTTCATATTTATGATAAATGTGTCCGTCAATATGAAGATCTGAAGTTGAAGAAGTTTTTCAACAATATTTTTCTATAAATATGACTATTGATTTCATCAATATGTTAAAAGCGAAAACTTACAACGTGATGAAATGATTTACAAGAATGTTGCATACTCGTCATAAATGTTTTATAGTCAATTGTCAATATGATTACTAAATGTGAGTCACAAATATGAATATTGACTTCATAACTAGGACGAAATTCACAAATGTGAAGAACTCATTCATCAATATTATGATTGCATTCGTCATTATGATGAAAAATCTTTAGAAACTTGTGTTGACGGATAAAATTTCCTCTTCAAAGATTTGTACAGAAATGCTGGTTGAAAAGTGGATGAAACGAGATTCTTCATATTGAACTACGGTTCATCAATAAGATGAAAAGTACATCCATTTCATGATTTTCAGTTTTTCATTTTTTAGCCAAATAAAAATATTACCTGTGGTAACCCTACCATCCGTAATAAATATACAAATAGGTTCAAATTCATTTTATGTTAGTCGCCTTAGAAGGTCATTTTTTTTAAGATGATGACAATTTATTTTCTCGTTTTCATATTATTTGATGACTCGTTCGTATCGATTCATCTTGGACAGCGAACCGCACCATGATGGGACAGCTTCCCAGAGCAGAAGCAGAAGCAGAGTATCTATGTAGGTAGAGGTATGTTTCTCGTCATCATCAGCATCGACATCAACATGATGTTGTTGTCATCGAAGTCGGTCGGTTTCGTTGAAGATACATAGATTCTTTGTGTTATACTACCTCTACCTATAGTCTAAACATAAAGATTGATTTGTTATTTTATTGTCTGTCAAATGGATGCCTTTGCGCCTTATGTAAAGAAGATTGGTGTGAGAAACTCGATCAATTTTTTCTTAAATTGAAGAGACAGAGAAAAATGGAATATTTGCGGTTTTTATTTTGCAGCTATGCAAGAGACAAGCTTGAGAAAAAATATAAGAGTTGAGAAAAGGTGATAAATATAATTGAAAATACCATACCATCGAATTGACTTTAAAATGAGGATTGATAGAATAAGATTAATCGTGTATACAAGCAGCTACAATTTGTGTTTTAAATTTAAAAGAAATATTTATCTCTCTACCTACATTCATCTCATCAGCTTTGAAAGTCTGCTTATAGAAACTACGTAAGTTGATTCTGCTTCTGAAGCGAGCATTCAGTAAAAATTGTAAATATTTTTCTTTATCTATCTAAATCTAAGAGAGATAGATAAAAACTAATATGAAATTCTAATGAAATTCGTCAATTTCAGAATTCAATTTTGTTGATAGGTAGGTGGGTAAGTCTCAATAGAATTGTATCTAGATAATGGCGATTGCAAAACGTCAACCACAGAACAATATGTCGTAATATCAGTATACTTTGCTATTCCAATCTTACACAAACCTCAGATAAAAATATCGTAAGGGTATACAATATTTTTTTTTAAATATTCTTACGTCTCTCAAATAACAAAACCAAATATACAAAGGTGAACTCGAACTCATAAACTGGAACCCCTTTCAGCTCAGCTAACAAAAACCACCACAGTACTGCGCTGTAAAATGTGACAAATGACATATCTGTGGCTAAATACTATGAGAGATCAAGCAATGCGCTGCTGGAAGCTGGAACTTCTAAAATTAAAGACAAAAAAAAAACTTCGAAGTCGTAACAATTTCTGTTGAGATGTTGCATGTTATGACGACTTAGCTATATACATATGTACATATACATATGTGTACCTAGGTTAACCGCAAATCACATTTATACTTCTAACCAAAACAAAACAGTTATAAAACAAAGGAACGTATTGAATAAAAAAGTGCAACTTGAAAAACAAAACCTAAAACTATCGGGTTTATTCGATATGTAAGTTGCTTTTGCTATCAATTGCTGCTGGTATACGAGTAGTAGAAGCTGTAGAAAGGCAATCGAAAATCATTTACAATCACCACAGAGACTATTTCTTTTGTCCACTGGTTGGTTGAAGCTTTGAACTAGAGCTAGTCCATTATCTAGCTTTTTGGCTGGGTTCGCTTTTCTGTCATATCAATTTTTGAAAATCTGGTTCATAGTTTCTTGCTGTAGCTTACAATTTGCTGTGATGATATTGGTCGAATCGTGCTTGAATCGTTTGTGGGTTATTGGCATCACATGATGTCTTCATAGCTTCCCACAAAAAAGTCAGAAAAAGTCAAAATGCAGATCGGAGTCGGACATTTAACACGGTCAAGACGGCTGATAACACGGTTAATGAATAATATAAATCTAAAGTTGGTTAAAAAGCTCTGTTAGCCATTCACTATTGACAAAATACCAATCTATCTCTTGAGGGGAATCGACATCTAACATCTGCAATTCTTGACAATATGCTCATGTAGCTAATTAGTAAATTTATTTTTTTGCTATACTATGTTTTTTTTTACATATGTATGTGGCATTTTCTTATATTTTAATCACTCATATTTCCTTTGCTTTTTCGAAAACAAATATATTTTTCTTTTATCAATAATTAATCATCTCAGTTTTTAAATTTCTTTGACTTTGAAAATGTGTGTAGGTATACACTTCATGCCCTCTTCTATTTCTTCATATGGCATATGACACACATTTAAACAAAAATGTTCATCCCATCACCAATCAATCCTCGATTTGACTCAATTAACTTGAAAGTTCAAATTCTCAAGGAATTTTTAAGATTTTCAAAACATTAAAAAAAAACTACAAAATTCTTTCGAAGTTTAATTTTAACGTATGTAAATTAAAATCTTCTATAGCCTTATTGTTGTGAATACCTTAAAATAAGCATAGATATGTTTTTGCAGCTAAATACAAAAAAAAGCTCTTATCTTTAGTCTTGAAAATCTAAATAAAAACAAAACAAATGTTGTTATTTGAATTGAAACGAAAAATTCCACTTGAAATGAATACAATGTAATATCAGCTACAGGGACGGACTTGCTACATACTGGAACAAGCGGTAGTTATGGCGCCTGAATTGAAAGGCGTCCTTTTTAATGGTCGTTATAGAAAACTTTCAAAATATTCCTTTTTTTAGATTGATATTGCGTCAGTAGGCTTTTCAAACTCACGTTCAACTTTCTCAGAAGCTAGAGAGTTGTAGACAAGTCTCGTCCTTTAGAAAAGTTTAGGGTTTTCAATTAAATGTGGGTCGATTTTAAAACTGAAAAAGAGGATAGGATGCGACCCACACTGATAACTTTCCCATCCCGTCTGTCGATTTGTCTTGCTTAAAAGTTTGTCTATATGTATACTCGTATTAATTTTTACCAAATTTGCGTACTATTTTTTGTAGATTTTATTTTTATGAAAAAACGGAATGTTAGATTTTTATAAAAAAATTACTGAATATCGAAAACAATATTTTCTGTGAAATAAAAAAAGTTTGAAGACAATATTTTTAATTTTTGAAAAGATATTTGAGTCGAAAGTAAATTTTTAACAAGTTTTAGTATTATTTTTTTTTTTTAGAGTTTTATTTTTTCTAAAAAAAACTTTTAATTCGATTTTTTTCGAAATTTTATCGAATGTTGAAAACAATATTTCTTATAAGATAAAATTAGTTTGAAGCCAATACTTAAAATTTTTGAAAAAAAATTTGAGTCGAAAATCAATTTTTACCAACTTTTATGCATTTTTTTTGGTTTTTATTTTTTGTAAGAAAACTGTCAATTCGATTTATCTCAAACTTTGTCCTAATGTTGAAAATAATATTTTTTATAAGTAAAAATTAATAAGAAACTATTATCTCAAATTTTTGAAAAGATATTTGAGTCGAAAATCATTTTTTACCATTTTTTCTCAGGTTTTTATTTTTTGTACAAAAACTGTCACATCGATATTTCTCAAAATTTTACTGAATGTTGACAACATTTTTTGAAAGATAAAAGTAAATTAAAGTTAACATATCAAAGTTTTGAAAAGATATTTGAGTCGAAAATCAATTTTTACCAACTTTTATACATTTTTTCTTAGGTTTTTATTTTTTGGACAAAAACTGTCAATTTGATTTTTCTCAAAATTTTACTGAATGTTAAAAACAATATTTCTTATAAGATAATAATAAAATGTCTTGAGAGCCCTTTCTGCATCTTTTTGCCTTATTATCTGTACAACAAAATTTATTTGAAGTCGATATCTCTTCTGGTTCTTGAGCTATGGAGGACGAAAAAAACGTCGCAAACGTACGGATGTACGGACGTACAAACGTACGTACACACGCACGCACAGACATCTATCTAAAAATCTTTTATTTCGACTCTAGGGACCTTGAAACGTCGAGAAATGTCAAAATTTTCAATCTGACAAATCGGACCCATTACAATAACTTCCTATGGGAAGTTAAAAAAAAACAAGTTGTAGGTACATATATGAAATATCAATAGGTCCAGTTTTCGATCAATTTGAATCATAAATCAGGCTGAATTTGATAGATGGCATCAATTATATTGGCTTTGAGAACCACAGTGGTTTGAGGCTTTTAAGAATATACCTACAACCTAAAAAAACTCCACACGACAAAGTCTATAGAAAAAAAATCACACGATCTTGCTGGCCACTTCACCTTGACGCTAGATAAACTGCTCTCGCAGAATATCGATTGTGTCTTGGGTTGTGCGGAACGTAGTGCCATCCTGTTGAAACCATATCTCTTCGGTGTCAATCTCATGCAGTTCAGGCTACAAGAAGTTTGTGATCAACGAATAATAGCGGTCGCTGTTGATCAGCATCATTTAAGAAGAAGTACGGACCTATGACGATGACGCCTCTAGACCAAAATTCAAACAATAGCTGTATTGAGATGCATTGACACCTAGTGAATGTTGCATGAAATGGTGTAGTCTTAAATCCAGCTATGTTGCTTATACAAGTGCCTTTTCATCCAAAAATGGACCTATTCGCTAAAGATGATTTTTCGACCAACTTCCAACTGCACACAAATCTAATCAACGAACACACGACGACGCTGCGTATGGTCATTTCGTTTCAGCTCCTGACTCACTTGAATATTATATGGCTGCAAAATTCACCGAAATTGTGGTTTGCGACAGGCCAATATCCTGACTTGAATTGACCGCCTTTAATTCTGATGCACACTTTTACGAACAGTTCCGATGTTTTAGCAGATCTTGCGTTTTGTTGAAGTACGGATGTTGGCTGATTGTTCACTATGACGAAGGGGTAGAGTAGTAACCACCAAACTTTTAATAGTCAACTATGAAGCAATACCATGTACCCATGTAAAAGGTCGCATATTGTTGTTACTAGATAACACCTATTTTAGTAAGAAGTTTTTAGCGTTTTAATGTTTTGCTCGACGCTGTTATATGCATTGCTAATTTTTCTTTAGTGTAAAAGAAACAATATGGTCGCTACAAGGTGTCAAAATCAATTGGTTCCTATAGTGGAAAACCCTTAATTGTAACCTAGCCAATTTATCGTAAGCGACATTTTCAATAAACAAACTACAATAATTTATTAAAACATGTTGATAATACATGAAGTCACAAAACCTCTTGTCAAGTTTTAGCTTAAGTGTAGCTTTAAATTTTTCAATAAAGACTTCAGGAATAAATCATCTCACGGGCCCGCAGTAAACTTTTAATTGTTTTTTTTTTTTGGCCCTTACGATAATTTGGCAGAAAAGATAAACCCAGCAGGCCTATTGTAACCCAAGTACGTTCTCTATCCGGCCTAATGAACACGTTTGCATTTGCAGTCCACTGCAAAGCTATATTATTTGAGGGCCTTTGTAGCCTACTATACATACAAGAGACAACTAAATTGCATAGGTACGTTTGAAAAAAAAAACAAACACAAAAAAGAAGAAAACTAAAACAGCACAACATTGAAGATTCAAATGTGGTTTTTCAATTGAATTTTATCTTCAATCTCTTCGTTAATTCAGATATTCTTTGTCTTATAGATATTTCATTTCTTCTCTTAATCCTTCCTATACCTATTTGTATATATGATGGTATGTAAGTAGATGCACATTTTGAAGAAAAATTCCCTCAAATGGTATAAGAACTTGAACCTTGTTAAAGCAAATATAACTACAATAACTGAGAAGTCGTGCGGAAATAGTTGAAAAATAATAAAAACAAAAATCACATGGACCAAGCCATACTCCTAGAAAGTCCAAATCCATAATACCAAAGAAAACTAAGTCCAAAAACAAAGATTCAGAAACGACGCCATCCAATGCTCCAAATTGAAATCCCCCTTTTGTAACTTACCATAGTCAAGACCACACGTTCTTCATATGGACTACTTTTGAATTCAAAGGAATGACAAACATCAAGAAATGAAATGAAATTCTCTGATGCTGGCCTTTGCCTACATCATAACACAACGAACAGCTCCTTCTTCTTCTTCGCTGAAGCCTGCTTGCCATGTTAGACCAGTGCCAGCACAGCAGCAGCGCCCTGAAAAAAGAGGATGCGGGGGATAATTCGCGTGCTCTGACATTTCAAATGTCAGAAGTATGTATCTTTGTATGAAAAGATACATGGATTATGTCTAAGTCTTTATTTTTATTTTTATTTTTATTTTTATTTTCATTTTTTGTTTTGTTTTTCTTTTTGTTTATTTCTCATTGTTGTTGTTTTACGACTTTATATACTTTTGATACTTTTTCAGTTTTCTTTTTTCTTTTTGTTTTTGCTTCATTTTGCTTTTTAGCTTTTGGGTCAATAGTGCAGGGAAGTTAAGCAAATTCAAAGAGGAAAGAGTAGAATTATATTTGAATGGATTTTTCGGAACTGACTTTGAACTTCTGCTGACAGCCCTGAGCCCATGTGAGGGCCAATGTTACTCACTCAGACCAGAAGTAGAACGAGAAGTAAGTAGAATGGTTAAATGTGCTGAAGATAACCATTTCCGTAATTTTTGAAGATATATATACACTATACAGGTTAGATTAGGTTTATACAGGGATAGGTGCCTTTGTGTAAGTCGCATAGGGTATATCTAAATATATACCTCAAATGTTAATTAAACTGATTCAGGAAAGTAATATAAATGCAAAATGGGTTAATAGACGATGTACAGGTTGGTATAAACCTGTAAAAGTATATTAAGATAGGAAATGAAGTTGAAATTTTCTGATTATTCTGCAAAAACTTTTAGTAGGTTAGTTATACCGATTTTATAGCACTAACTTTTTTGTTTCTTTGTTTGAATTTCAATAGTTTGATAGGAAAAGACTAAGGAACTGGCGCCTTTGCTAAACCTACCTTTGAAAAGAGGAAATTATTAAATTTAATGAAACAGTGGGTAATTGCTTAGTGTCCAAGGCATTTGTATGAATATTTAATGGAAAACCTATTTGGTCCTACATGTTGCGGTCGTTATAGATTATATTCCCTTGGAAAAGGTTTTAATTATGTTACTTTCAATACCAATACTGTAAAGACGAAGAGTTTGTTTGATTGCTTGTTTGCTTGTTTGAAAGCGCTAATCTCAGGAACTACAAGTTCGATTTGAAAAATAAATTTAATGTTGATAGCTGATAAAAGACTATAATAGCACGCTGAGACAAATACGAGCAGAGCACCAATAAATAAAGTTCCTACATCGGGGATTTTCGTTTACCTTTGCGTGCCTTGCGGAAACTATTAAACTTTGTTAAAATAATTTATGACAGAATTGTTTCCCCTGAATAGTGAGAACATAGCGGATTATGACATAGAATGTTTGTCCCTAGAACGGGAAAATAAAATAAGCGGGACTGAATTCCCTTCGTGCCCCTGACACCAAGCAAGATGATTATAAGTGCTTTGCCCTGTGTTGGCAAGCTATGTCCGTGATGCCCTTAAAAGAAGGTTACTCACCATACAGACTAATGGGTTGGGGGAGAAGCTTTCTGTTCCAAGTAGCAGACAAGCGAACAAACAAGTTGCCTAAGCCTGTCCGTCATACACTTAGAAGAAGTGAAGTGGCGGAATAAATGTGGAGAAGGAAGAAGGTATTTTAGAGCTTAAATATTAGAAGAGCTACTTACTGTTCTCAGGAATTCTTTCCTTTGAATGTACACAAGATCAATATCGAAACTCAGTAAAGGTAGAAATTTTATGTTTTTTTATTATATTTATATTTATCTTTATTGAATTTTTTTTATATCATACAATTGTCTTAAATTAAACTTATAATTAAATATTAAATGGTTACATATTTTGTTTGCACTTACGGGGCCTATTGTTTGTTTTGATAAATTAAAGAATAAACTAAAATATATGTTGTCAGATAAAAAAAATCTATGAAAAATTTATAAATCCTTGAGGTGCTCAGGTCTGGTTGTTTGTTTGTTGGGCTGTTAGCCACGGTGGTAAGCTGACTCCATGTCAGCGTGAAATTGAAGATCTCCTTTTTCAATGGTAGGCTCGAGTTCCTCGTTCAGTATATCCATAGCACACAGATAATTGGGTTCAGGGTGACGTTGCTGGGAGTTCATCCTTCTGATTAGCTCGTTTTGTTTGTTGTTTTCATTCCTCCCGTGATCTTCATGGCTGTTTGGAACAGATACTTGTCCAAGGGAATTATTTTGGCTTCTTCGGAGACTTTTTTGTTGATGAAGTGTCTCTGCTTCTGGTAGTTGAAGCAAAGTCCAGTGCATCTCCGTAGGATTTTCCTTTCGAAGACGAGAAGGAGGTTAAGGCGTTGTAGTGCCAAATTAACCCTTCTTAGTAGAGCCCTCGATTGGGGATTGAATTTCAACAACTCGTTAAAGTGAATAGCCAGATATTTGGCGTTTCTCTTTGCTGGTATCACTGATCCATTTTGGAGTGAGATTGCAATGCTTCTGCACCTTGTTGCTGATCGACCTCTACTCTACCGTTGCTGGACCTTCGAAAACAGACTAGTTCCGATTTTGTGGTGTTGATTTGTATTCCCCATTTTTATAAAAGTTAAACAGTCTGCTAAGATGGGACTCTATCTTCTTGGCTGCAATAATGGGAGACTTCGATGAAGTGTATGTGAGCGAGTCATAAATTTTGTATGGTGAAATTTTATTTTCCCTTATGAAATGTTCTCTAAAAAGTTACTGTGAATTGAAAGCAGGTGAATGAAAAGTGCTATACCATTATATATTTTCTTGGCATATTTATAAGTGTATGCGATGGTTATGCCTTCTGCATCGGCTGTGCTATGTTTTATTGTCTCAGGTTCGGAGTGGTGTCATCTGTGATATACAGAAGAGTTATAAATGCTATGAAAGAAGTGAAACAAGGCTTTGAAATATCTTCAAAAGCGTTGCCTAAGGATTGTAAAGTATATGTTACAATCTTTTAAGCTCTAAAATCTCTTTTCAATTATTTATATTTAAAATATCTTATGAATGTGGAAAGTTCTTTGTGCTTAGAGCTTGAAACTTTTGGAAATTGAACAACGTTTTTTTCTAACCTTAGGATAGTTTCCAACTATTAAGAAGAAGACATTTATTAGAGTGGTCTTTTAAAAGAGTAAAAAGTCTGACTTCATTAATTATAAACCACTTTCTAAACTAACCTGTATTCCTTAGCCTTTCAAACTTGATAATTTATGTTTTAACTGCAAGAATATTAATTGTGGTCTTATTTATAAAAACGTTTGATAGCTACTTATCTAATTTCATTTTTGTATAAATGCACCCTTAAAATAAGTCAAGAGCTCAACAGTGATTATTCCTAAGCTTTGTATCATCACATTTAAGCTAAAAGCAATAAGGTTAACTCCTCAATTCATCAGATAGATTTCTTCTTATCTTTAAAATAGGTCTTGAATCTTAAATTCAGAAATTCTTTTTAAAACCCTTTCATTGCCAAATTAAGAGTTCCCCAGGGTATCCATTTAGAACTAATACTATTTATATAACCTATCAATTAAGTACCCTTTTTTTTGCAATACAATACAATACATTTTAATATATGGGGAAGATATTTAAGTCTCCAAAAGCATAAAATCTGGAAAACGATCATTTATAACTCCAAGAGCTTATTAACAGTATTTTTATTTAGTACAAAAGGTCTAAATTTTAACCCAACTAAATGTCAGGCAATGACTTTTTCAAAAAACGCCGATTATAAAATATCGCGTTCACAGTGAAAAAAAAAGATTTTGGAGTTCTTTTCAATTATAATCTGGATTTCACGAAACATATAGAATTGAATACAGTTTTGAAAGTGGAAAGCGAAAATTTCGGGCTGACAGCATAAACGTCTAAATTTATTTAGTCCATGTCTTTGAAATAAGCCTTGGTGGCTTCTAAATACCTAAAGATATAATAATTTTGACAGTTTTTAGATAAGTTCAGGATCGATTGTTTCATACAGAAAATTCAAATTTAAAAATGTCTGCTTAAACATCCTCCATCCGGATTAATAAAAACACGAACATTCCAATAGATAAAATAATAAAACATAAACTTATGCCTTGTATGACAATATAACGCAATAGTTATCACCACAGCTGCATTCCTAAATTGTATATAAGATTAAAACTCCTGAGAAAGCCAAATTTTCACTAAGTTAAAATCTTAATAACTTATTTCTTACCACTTCATGCTTCTTTAAAGTCAGAGGTGAAATTTTTAAATACGATAAATAATAATAATCAATTACATAGACAATTGGCGCCCAACGTGGGATTCTAAAGAAAGCGCATTAAATTATTGCTTAGCTTAACTTTAATGGTAGGTATACACTTCCTGCCATATGTCAACATGTGTAGTATAATCCTAAACTATAATCTATCATATATCATAGACTTTTATGAGTTTTTTTTGTCAAAATGTTATTTTTGTATTGGGTCAAACCGGAAATCTAAAGTTACATTCATACAAAAGATACAAATGCATACAAAATATGTTATCATTATTCATAAACTGAAAAATCCTCCCACATTATCAGGAAACGCATCTTCATCATGTTTAACAACTCTTTTTGTGGGTGGGTTTGTATTTATTATAGCTGATGCAGATTAAGGTGTAGGCCAACTTGTTACCTTAAAAGAAGAAAAAAGCCGTTGATTTTATTATACTTATGTACAACGCAGGTATCATACATATGTACAGTCATTAATTTAAAAGCTTAAATTTTGTTCCATTTTTTTTCTGTTTGTTTAATCTTAAGAAAATATATTTAAATGTCTTTATCAGAGCATGAGAAGCTTTATTATTTACATATATGTATAAAAAAAAAAAACATTCGAATGTAAATCAAAACCTTGAAAGTTGTTTAATCTTATTTTTAAAACATTTTATTGGACATTCAATCATAAAATTAAAATAAATAAGTATCTAACTTTTAAACCTAAAATTCTTAGTATAGTCGTTTGCAATATAATTAAATTTATATATCTTATATAAATAATTCAAAAGCATTTTATTCTCAAGCTTATGTCTTATTTTAAATTGTCCAGTCTTGTTAATACTTTTATTGTTGTTGTTGTAGTTGGCTCTCATAGTTTTTCTTTTTAATTCCCATACCGCATATTTTATCTTAAAAAAAAGAAATAAAATTCACAACAAGTAAAATCCACTAATTGCACATAGCTGCATGTGAATGAAGAATAAACAGATATAAGCTCAAGCCCAACAAAGAAAAACAAAAACGATAAAACAGAAATGGCAAAATAAATTTAAAAAAAAAAAATACTAAAAACCAATTGAAAGAAATTTTCCCGGCCGGCTTACTAATGACAACAAAAACCACTCAAAACGGTAAATAAAAACAAAACAACAACAACTTCTATTTGGATACAGCACCACTTCCGTTTGTATCTATCTATGCATGAGTATAGATACTTTACCTATATACTTACACAACAAAAAGTATTTCAATGCAAGCTTCATAGATATTATATCTTTTTGGATTGGGTCTCGTTTTCTTCTTCCACTTCTATAACTTTGAAGCTGTCTACAAAAATGAACTGTATGTGGATTGTGGAAAAATAACATTGTAGATAGATTTTAATCATATTCATATGAATCCAATTCGTCAAGATAATGATGATAGCTAAAAAACATATGTTTTTTCAAGGGATAGTAGATTCTTTATCTTCTCTATGCGTAGTTAAATAGACACAGATGGTGGAATGAATCATCAGAGTAAAAAGCATCATCAGATGTCGTTCTGATCAAACAAACTTTGTTAGTTTTCCGTCTTACAAATTATTAGTACAATTATTGTAAGGAGGCTTAGGTTAGGTTAGGTTGATGGGCTGGATTACGTTATCGCCACACTTAGAACAATGTAAGCCCGTTGTTATACGCTGAAGTATTGAGCTTCCCTAAAATAAAAAGAAATAATTAAAAATTACGATGACAATTGATTGTCTTATTCTAGCCTCTTAGAGCTTTTGGTAATTTACCAATTTACTTGGCACGGGTAGATTGAACCTATTGTACGGTAGATGTGGTGGCCCTTCAGAGTCGACTCATCAATGTTTGGTGGCCAAATACCAGTACGTTCAAGGAACGCAAGATCGGCCGAAAACAACTCCGCGGTCTGTGAAAGTGTACAGAAAAACCCGAAGCGGTCTATTAATTGCCGTGCACAAGAAGTCGGCCTTTCTCAAACTTTAACTTGGCGAATTTTGCGTCAGCACTTGGGCCTACATCCGTATAAGATCCAACTGACCCAGGAGCTCATGGTTCATGACCATATAGAACGCCGTTAGTTCGCTGACTGGGCTTCGAATCGTTTGGTAGAATGCCCCAATTTTGGCAATCTTTAGTGACGAGACGCTATTTTGAATGAATGGCTGTGTTAACAAATAATATTTCCGATTATGGGACTGCACCAACCCACTAGAGGTTCATCAGGTGATAGTGCATCCTCAAGAATTTACCGTTTGGTGTGAATTTTAGGCTGGTCGCGTAATTGGTCCGTACTTTTTTTAAAAACGACGTAAGAGAGGCGGTCACCGTCAATAACGAGCGCTACATAACGATGATAATTAATTTCATTGGATTTTTGTAATATCTTGTTACCAATGACCTATTTTATTTCACAGGATGGGGTTTTTGTAATTGAGTCTATACAACATTGGTTCAGATTTTCACCTAACCTAACCAGGTCATTAGTTCATTCTTTCCCAAGCACTTCACTGTGATCCGATACCCAGGAGAATCTAATGTTACGCTGTGAGCTAAGAAGCGTTAGTTCTTGGCGACAGTAATTTTTAAGCTTCGATTTGAGTGATTCTGGGCTTTCAATAAAAATGATGAAATAAGCTCGTGATAGCGCTATCTTGAGACTAGTTTTAGAGCCTTTGTCACTGCCAATACCTTGTCTTGAAAGACACTGCTTTGATCAGGGATTCTAAAAGAATTGGCAAGATTGAGTGTTTCACAGAAGAAAACTGTACCTTCACCAGAAGCTGTTTTCGAAATAAAGAATAGGAGTACTGTGAAGGAGATAAAACTTCATGCCCGAGGTTACTACGAATATGAACAACCAGAAGTCTCTTTAATGTTTTAAGAATAAATATTGTGAGACTAGTTTATCTGATGCTATTATGGAATATATTGGAAAAGCGCGGGATTACTAGATCTGCACGTCCATACCTGGCGATTTGAATAGTAAGAAGAGACTTATGGAAGATTTTATCTGATCCACTGTTATCAAATCGATAGGGACTATATTTTCAGAGCAATTTGATAGCTCTGATTCGTTATTAAAATGATTGAAGCCCGAAAAATGGGTATTTAGCAAAATTTATAAACTTTTCTGACAAAATTCTGTCCATTGACCAGTATGTTTTTTATAAGACCCAACTGTCGTAGTTTTTTTGGCTTCATAGCAACCCTACTATTGTTCTTAAGAGGTATTCTTCAACGATTGCTAAACCACTGCGTAAGCTTTTCCCCGTGGAGTGATAATTATTACGTATGGAACTCTCATGCCTAAAGTCTTGGTTTCCATTATTTTGTTCACAAGTGTTGTCTCCAGAAATAACTAGACTCTGGGATTTCTACAAAACAATTTTATCATCTTTCTTGTTCTAAAGGTCTTTTTCTGAGTTGATGGAAAGTATCATTTGTCCAGCCAATCTTTAAAAATACGAAGTCTCCCCCTCCTCCCGTTCCTTCTCTCCAAGGTCATAGAAACGCTGATAAATAATCAACGGACGTACTATCAAGTATAGAGATTCTTTTTTAACCGCACTTCGAGAATGTTATTTTCCCTATCATTTTGATAATTCATAACTTTAAGACCAATGTCCATCGGTTTCTCGTCTTTAATTGTTCCCTACTTTCCTCGCACTGTGTTTAAACTTTAAACATGGTAAGGGCATTAATAATCCCTTTAATGACCGTTAATTATAAAAAAAGACTAAAAAAAATATATCAAAGAACAAAATCTTCTTAAAGACCGATAGTATGGCTTTCCTAACAATAGGTCTACCGGTGATCTGATGGTTTATCGCACCTAACAGTGGAACAAATCTTTACATTGTTTTGGCGAAAGTAAGGTTATTGCATTTGCAAGGTGCAAACAAACGTTCACACCTTCTGATTTGGCTCTGTAATTTATAAAGCCTTCTTCGTGCACATAAACTCGAACGTAATTGGTGCTCCTAAAATAACGTTTAATCTTTTGGAAAGAATCTATAAATCGAATTAGCCAGTTGCATTTCCCTCCTCAAATAATTTACTTGTAATACTCACACTTTTGGGAATGCTCACCTTTTTGACATTGATCTTCATTTCGGACACATTGTCAATTAAAGATATTCTTTTTTTAACCGCACATCGAGAATGTGGAATGCCTTACCCTGTTTTGTCCTCCCATTTAAATATACAAAACTTTTCACTTAATATGCACCGCTATGTCCTCTTAAATCTTTCTTTATTTTCTTCAAGCTTGCACTGTGTTTACACACAAAGGCTTGTTAAAGGTATTAACCGACAAAAAAGATTCTTTTTACCTCGCAGAAACTTCAGTGAAAATTTGAATGAATTACATGTTTCCACTTATTTAAATTATTATTATAAGAACATTAAGGAGCTTTTAAGGCAGGCCAAAAGAAATTTGTACACACGTTGTCATTATGTCATACATTTTATTTAATGTACTAAGATTTAAAAAATGACACACACATAAAAAAAGCCTGAAACATTCGTCAAGTCAAATATTTTCTTTTATCATTTTTATCAAACATTAATCAGTCACAGTGCCAAAAGTATTTCATTTTCATTCATTTATTATACTTACACAAAAAAAAGGTGTCCACCTCTTCCCGAGGCTAAATTATTTATTTTTTCGAAGCAAAAGTTCAAAGTTCTAATTTACTCTCGAGTTCATCAAAATAATGCACACGACTATGACTTGTATAGCAAAGGTAAGGTAGTTGGTAGCTTGCTTAGAAAATTACCTACCAAAATGCACAACATTGACTATTTCGTCTCTTTCGCCCTTTTCCACCACTCAAGGTACCTTACCTCTTATATACCTTCCTAGGTTTATACACATCATCGTCATTATGATCATCATCCGTGATAGTAACTCCATTAAAATAATAAAAGAAAAAAAGTATCAGCTAACGACATGCAAGCACGCGAAGGTAAAATGAACAAAAAAAAGAATAATTACAACCTTACCGTGTGCAGGTTCACGTCTCGCGTGTTGTCGCGACGACGACGGCGACTATGACGCTAACGCTAACGCGAACTCTAATGCTTATACGCTATCACCCTGCTGGATGTCTGCTGAAAAGCATGGAACTCATTGCCTTGCCATCATCATCATCATCATCATCATCGTAGTCGTCGTGTTCAACCTCCAACAGTCCAACAGCTCCCTACCCTATCACCGGTTCCAATCATTTTCCATTTCATTTTGGGTTTGGTCGGCATAAGTCGGTACTTCATTGCATTTGGAGTCATTAAAAGTTGTGGCCGCGTTAAGTTATGGCTATGAGCCTCTTTTCCCTCTGCTAGGCTATATTCATAGGTGGGTTAGGCAAGTTTGAATACTATGTATAACGTTAAAAAGGTGGTTAATGGGATAAATTAACGCAGACCAACCGGGTTCGGTTTTATAACAACTAGCCGACATATTATAGATAAAATAGATTACAAATATGTTTGTATGTGTGTGTGTACAGTATTCGCATTAATAAATTTCTATTTGCTCTATCAATTTAACACAATCCTTAAACTATTAGTTATGCGTGTGCAGAATGTGGTTGATATGTATGAAATATTTATTGTGGTATGCAGATATTTTCAGCACTTTGTCGGTTTATTTTTCTGTCGGCGGCAGAAATTTAATATTGAGTTGTTGAAATTTAAGGAGCTTTTTTGTATGATATTATGTCAAATATTTAAGTTGAACCTGCGAAAACTTTAGTTGGTATACCTTTTCTTCACGATTGCGGTCTAACGCAGGTCTTTAGGTTGAACTCAAGTGTATTAGTTGTGTGTGAGAATATGAACGATTCTATTTTGAATGATGTTTTTAGTAGTATCTTAAGTTTATATAAAGCTTTCATCTATTAATCGACATCAATAAGACAGAAGACACATTATAGAAGCTGAAGAGTTTGTTTGTTTGTTTGCTTGCTTGTTTGAACGCACCAATCTCAAGACTTACTGGTCTGGTTTGAAAATTCTTTAAGTGTTAGATAGTCCACTGGGACTCCTACAAAGAATCCCTAAGAATCTACAAGAAGGCACTAAGGAAATCCAAGCGATCTTCTTGGCGATCCTTCTGTGGCACGATAAAAGAAACTTCTGAAGCCTCTAGGTTACGGAAAATTCTTTCAACTATTCCAGCTATGCCATGCTGCTTGAAAAATGCAGACGGCTCCTGGACAAATTCAAGTAATGAATCGCTGAACTTACTATTGGACACTCACTTTCCTGGTAGTTCTCTTACCGAAACTTGCAACAATTATATACGTTCAAGTTCAAATACAACATATCCACAAAGTCTGATCACAAGGGTTTAGCTACAATGGGCTCTCAACAGCTTCAAACCATTTAAATCTGCAGGACCAGATGGAATAATACCAGCCGAATTACAAGAGACTTCTGATATAATTGCACCAATGCCTGAGGCCAGCTGTCTTTCCCTGGTCCATGTTCCCTCGGCATGGAGAGAAGTTAAAGTTGTTTTTATACCTAAAGCAGGTAAATGCTCCCAAGTCAATCCTAAAGATCTGCGACCTATAAGTCTATCATCATTCCTTCTTAAGACCTTGGAAAGATTAATTGATATCCATTTAAGGGCACGATACAAGACTTCTGTCTCCGTCTCAACATGCCTACTGTAAAAGTAAATCGGTGGAAACAGCGTTACATACTTTAGTACGCACCATCGAATATTCCCTCCATCATAAAGAGTTCACTATGGTTGCTTTCCTTGACATTCAAGGTATTTAATGCTTACTAGCAGAATAATTAACTCTATCCCCTCTCCCCTGGAACCAAGTGGTGAATGAAATCCTAACTAGTCTGGATGCGGAGGGTTTCAAAGTGATAGCCTATGCAGACGACGACGTTGCTATAGCAGTTTCAGGAAAGCATCTTAACATCCTAAAAGAACTCTTACAAAATGCCTTAGACAGACTAATACTTTGGGCTGATCGGTGTGGACTGGGTGTTAACCCACACAAAACCGATGTGGTCTTATTATTAAGGAGATACAAAATTCCATTTGTCAACCCACCCTATATTAAAGGAATCCAATTAAAATTCTCAGACGAGGCTAAACACTTGGTTCTTGTCTTACACAAAAACCTAAATTGGAAACGCAACGTACATGAAAGAGTCAAAAAAGCTACTATAGCTCTCTTTTCTTGCAACAAAGCTATTGGTTATCAGGCCGATTTTAACGTACGGTGTGGCAGTATGGTGGACTGCTTTAGAGAAGCTAAATAAAGTCCAACGTTCAGATTGCCTATGTATAAGCGGATCGCTTCGCACGACCCTGTCTGCGGCACTGGAAAACTTGCTCTACCTTACACCTGTTGACATATTTAGCAAACAAATATCTGCAAGCTCTGCTATTCGCCTCAAAGCTTACGCAGTGGACTAACAACAACATTGGCCACTCCGTAATTCTAAGGTACTTAGAATCAACTCCAAAGCACACAGACTACACCATCCCCCAACTACAATTCGCCAGAAACTTCCAGATTTCTATAACTCCCAGATCGTTTTGGGAGGATAGGACATTCTGGGAGGAAGAGTCAATCCATTTTTACACAGATGGGTCAAAAACAAAAGAAGGGGTTGGTGGAGTTGTGTACTCTGAACGACTGAAATTAAGTCTCTAATTCCGCCTTCCCAATCATTGTAGCGTGTTCCAGGCGGAATTTTTGGCGATAAAAGAAGTCTTGTTTTGGCTCAAAGAAAAGGTGATATTAACATTTGATATCCGTATTTTCTCTGATAGCCAGGCCGCTATCAAATCTCTGGACTCTGTCACTACAAACTTTATAAAAGTCCATAACTGTCGATCATCTTTAATGGAGATGGCGCCATAGAGACATGACAGGTAACTGGCGAGTACTGGCATACCAATCGCTACTTGTAAACTGCTGCCAACGCAAGATGCTGTGAGGAGGGCGGGCATCAGGTGTTACAACATCACCACGTGTCAAGTCACAAAAAACATCTGGCCAACACTGGATTTAAAACGTTCAAGGTTGCTCGTTCTAAGCAGATCGCATATAAGCTCGATAAAAGGTGTCATAACCGGACACTGTCTAATAGGAAAGCACGCCACGCGACTAGGCGTATTCACAAATGTTTTTGCAGAAGCTGTATGGACGAGGAAGAGGAAGAAACGGTTCTTCTTCTTCTCTGCACATGCCCTGCTCTAGCTCGAAAATCAAGTATTACCTAGGAGAATTCTTCTTTAACGATCTAAACGATCTAAATCATATCGGTATAATCAGCCTCTCACGTTTCGAAAGGGACTCAAGCTGGTTCCATTGAGCTTAGGAGGAAGCCTCAAGATTCATATAGTATCACAATGGGCCAAGTGTATCCATTTCCATTTTGGACAGCCACTATTACCTAACCTAACCTAGATAGTCCATTTATTGATGAATTCTATAAGCTATTTAACGTCTTACTAAGACTATACGATCAGGGATTTTTTGCTTATTAAGATATTGCACTGCATGTGTTGCCGAAATGTTTTAAGTTTTGTTGCTATAAGTGTTTTGCTTGACTAGATCTTGAATCACTATAACCTTTTCTATGGTCCATATCCTTTTCCAGGAATGTTTCAAGAACAATTCGTTCATTTGTGCGTACATATCGTTCATAACCTTATAAATTGTTATGTTATGTTTTTAAATCACATGTTAAGTATTGGTATCTAATTAGTATTTTTTTAGACGTGTGTTTTTCAAGAAGAAATAAAACGCACATAATTTAATGTCAAGGCCAAAAATTAAGCTAAATTATAAAGGTACGAATTTGTTATTATATTTTAAACATGATTTCGGAAAAGAAGCTGCCACGACCAGCTCGAATGAATTCTAGTCGAAAGGCCCAATTTTCGAACAGTGTTTACCGTACACTCTACTTTGTGGCTGAATTTCGTCAATAACACTCCAAATATTCTTTAATTGTCAGGGTCTAATCGGCGTCACATGCGACTTCACATAACCATAGAAAATAGTCCAGCGAAGTTATGTCACAAGATATTGGAAGCCACACTACCGACCTCCAAGTTTCCTTCAATAAATGTATTGTTTTGTTTCAAAGCGCGAATCGAATCATTATTTTGTGTAATAAATTTGCTTTAGTAAGGCTAAGACAAACCAAACTGGTACTTAATCAAATGGCAGCTGTCAAGAAGACCAACTCAGAAAAAAGTATTTCCACATTAAAAATCAAATGCAAAGAAATAATGTCCATTACTTTATCTTTCACGTGACCGAAATGAACACATTGTTGGTTTACGAAAAGACAGCATTTTGGTCGACTCTTCGAGAAATAACACGTAGGTTACTTTTGAAACACCATTTTGTAGTAAGTTTTACAAATTGTTGTAACGTGTATCGTTCCATTTATAGTAATGACGTGTATTACTTGTCAAATGTCAAACGATGACAGCTACCTTAACTATGGGTTTTTAAATAAAAACATTTACAATTTGTTTGGAATTGACAAATTCTCCAAGAGTAACTATTGTCATGAAAAAGTGCTTTCTCAAAATTAGCCGTTCGGAGTCGGCATATAAACTGTAGGTCCCCTCCATTCCTGACAACATTACTCGCACACAGGATTGGTTGAGAGTTGTAAGTCACTAGGCCTTGGTTCTCAACGGACTGTCGCGCCACCCAATTTATTTTTTTTTATTTACAATTTGTTAACATTTTTCCATGCCATATTTTTAAATACCTTTTTAAAATATTAAGATTTCATAAATTTAATTTATGGCAAAATATTTTAAATTCTTCAAATTTAATTAAAAATTAACAACATGAATATAGTATTACCGTTAAATATACGCTGTTAACACACTTTTTAAATGAAATGTTTAACCAGCTTTAGGTACGCTATATGCGAGTATGTAAGCCTTCATATACACTTCTTTTTTAATACTGCTCTATTAAACACCTTAAAGAAAAGTTCATTGTTTTACTTAAAAACAAAAAATAAATTAAAATATTCAAGTAATTAGTGCAACTGCTTTAAACATTTTCACTTCAAAGCCACCCGCCAAATTTTTGCTGTTTAAAGCTCACATTTCTACAATAGCTAATCAGTTAACAGTTCGGTTAAACTTAAATTTCAATCTCAGTTAAGAGTTATGTAGGTAAGGTAAGGTAAGGTATAGATATCTCACATTCGTTTCGGTTTGTATTTTTCCCCAGACGCTTAGCGAAAACATTAAAGCATCTAACACACCTGTAAGGCATATACTCGTAGATATGGTTAAAGGTATAAAAATAACAAACCATCATGACTCCTCGATTTTCAAAGACTATTAGGTGACCATTTTGTCAAAATTTATAAACATGAAAGCTTGTCGTACATTTTCAGTCCAGTTTCTAAGAAAGAAATGGATGTTAAAAAACAATGTAGGGTACTTTCCACTCAAAAAAATAGCTTACTTACTGATGCTACATTCCTATGCGAACTATAAGTGTCTCACCCAACAAACTACTCCACCTAGATCGGTCTCAACCATGCCGGAGCATTGCACTCTACATGAACCAGCCATCTCAACCGTTAGACTTTTAACCCACTGTTGAAGCCTTTGTCACTGAACTGTACAAACAGCTCGTTGTTCCATCTTTTTCTCCACTCACCTTCAATGCATGCGGGACCGTAAAATACGAGAATAACTTTTCTCTCGAAACGGTCCAAGGTGTTATCCACTCTTGGCTTATCTTAGCTTCTTCACCATATAGTAGGACATATTTGATGAGGTTTTTGTATAGTGAGAGAGGACTTTTCCTTGGGCTTTCTTAGTCCAAAAAAACAGAGTAAAAAGAAATTAACAAGAGTAATTTTTCTGCATTTATACCGGAGGCCAGACAGACAAAGTCCTTAACTACCCGAAAGTTACGTCTGTCGATGGAAATATTTTGACTAGATTCTTTTTTAATGACAGAATGTACTTCGTCTTGAATCATTAAGCATTAAGCCTATTCCGTCTCTGTTTTAATACTCACAAAAGGTCCAACAACATCAACCTGAGTTGTTCCAACTCTTTCAATATCATTAACATATGCGAAAAATTGGATAGGTTTAGAGCCTACACTGCTGAACTCGGCAATATTCTTTCAAGCTTGATGTTAAAGAAATCATTTGATAGTGCATCATCTCATTTTAAGCCTCTTTTTGGCTTTAAAAGGTCCGATTAAGTTTTTTTTTGAACCTTTACAGAGCAGCGAAGGTTCTAAGTACTGACTGCTGACTGTTTTTTTGCAGTTAAAGTACTTTTGTAAGTTAAAAGACTAATTAAAAAAAGTCTTATTCGTGACTTAACTGCAGTCCCAAAAATACTGCAGTTTTTACAACTCTGTCCTGCACAAATAGACGAATTTGGCAATTATGTTAAATCAGGTTGTTAAGGCTGGGCTTAAGACGTTTATATATTGCGGTAGAGAAGATTTTACATGCGATGTTAAGAAGACTGATTCTCCTATAGTTTATCAAGCTATTAGGGTCTTCTTTTTTCCATGTCGGGCAAACAATACTTAGGTTCCATTCATTGGGAATGCTTTCTTCCGGCCATATTTGTTGAATTACCTAACGCTTGTTATTTAAACCATCTGCCTCAACGGCTTGGTTAATCTTGACTTCGTCTGAGCCGAGAAGACGGGATTGTTCGTTTTCGTCTTTTATGTTGCTTGGAATTTCTATTAGCGGAATTCCGTTCTACCGTGCGTCACCGCTGTTATAGAGTCTACAAAAGCGGTCTTCCATATCTTCAGTATTGACTATGGTTCTGCTATGGTGATGGCAAGTTTCTTGAACGCTTCTAGCCTTCAGTTTGAGGTCGATGCACTGAATTTCTTCGACAGCGCTCTTTTTGGGTCCCTCTCTGTTCTACTAAGAAGTCGGTGTCCTCTTCTCCTTCTCTTAACAGCGGCACTTTGCGTACCTGTTGTTTGGCAGGATCTGCTTGTCGATTCAAAAGAACTATAGCACTGAAAATATTTCATGATGGTCTGGTCACCCCACATAAACCGCATAGGTAACCTAACTCATGGAATAACCGTATAACATTAGTCCTGCATTCTTTTGTTTTTCTGTTTCATTGCAATTTTCTTTAACGTTTTTTTTATTTTTTTTAAACTTCAAGTGGTTGATCCATGTACCTACCACCATGGCTATGTTGTCTATGTCCTCCCATTAACGCTCATTTCGTTCCGTTTTTTCGCACTTCACTTTGGAAAGTTGCTAATGTTGAATGTTGAAGCCACTAAACGACGACGATGATGACTACAACTGCAACTGCGACTACGATATGATATGGCAATGGCAACGGTGATTATCACCGCCATGATGATGATAATGATGATGATGATGCTTAAACGAGAAGAACGATGAATTCAACTGGGAAATTCGGCTGAGATATTTCCACAGCTTTGCTCGAGAGTGCAGCAGCTCCAGCGCCTGTTTCAACTGTTTTCTCGAATTGTCAGAATGACGACGACGGACAAGACCGACGATGATGACGGAGGCAAGTGGATGGTGTGGCAAGTGTCATGAAGCAAACAATGCTAAATGACAATAGGGAAGAAATATTATACCTACTTACATATATCCATGTATGTATTTTGTATGTATATGTAAAATCTCGGATCTGTAGCTCATACATTCGTAGGTAGGTATCTATATATCTCTGAATGAATAGATACCGTTATGTAATTAAATACCAACAACAAAATTCAGGGCATTTAGATTGCACGATGCTTCTATAGAGGCTAAGTGGCATAAGATACAACATACAACTCTTGAACGTCTCTTCTTATTTCTAGTTCACAAATGCTGATGAAGATGTCTCTGATGGTGTTGTGTTAAAATTTGTTAGAAAAGATAATCGCTCCTTTTTGTTGATGTTTGTTGTTTGTTTTGTTAATTTTTCGATTTTATTTTTTGTTTTTGTGTCTTGGCACGAGAAAAATCTCATCTTGGAATTGTGTTAAAATTTTAATTGCTCCAACAGAGATTAATTAAAACAAAGCAAATAATATATAAATGCATAGATACTAGATAGATACGTAGGTACTTTCATCTAACTAAGAGTTTGAAAAAAGTTTGTGCGCAATGATAAATGAGTTTCATATATTCTTTTATTTTATCTAAGCTGAAAAAGGTGGATTTTGTTGAAGATTTTCTTGACGCAAGAGATTTATCATTGATAACGAAGCTATTTACTTTTGAGTTTTGGAAAAATTATTCGTTTTTGGTTAAAATGGGAAAGAAATGATTTATGAAATTTTTAAAAATGTCAATTATTCAGTCAAAAATAAAACGAACTAAAGTACGTTTTTAAGACACGTTTGGTTTTTAAGAAAAACAAAACCATATAATTGAATATCATGACAAAAAAGAACGAGAGTTTTTTAAAGACCAGTAGCATGGATTTCTTATCAATAAGTCTACCGGTGATCCGAAGGTTTACGGCACCCACCAGTAGAACAAATCTTTACACCGTTTAAGAGATAATATTATTGCATTTGATATTTCGAAACCATTTGGTAGAGTTTGGCACCAAGCTCTCTAATCGAAACGGAGTGTTTTTGGTATTGATGAAAATATTCTTCGTTAAGTTAAATTCGATGGTTTTACTATTTCTCCAACGTCGCAAGAAATATTCCCCCCTTCGGATGTGGCCGTAGCTTACAAAGCCTCAATTTATCTAGAACTTGAATATAACTCGCATATTTCGGCAGGTGTTCCTAAAACAAATTTAAGTCTTTTCGATATAAGCCAAAAAAGAGCTTTGAAAATAATAAGCGATGGAATTATAACGCGCGCCGTCTTTACCCAACCCTTTTTTCATTCATTTTTCATTCTGATATTCAAAATTTTTAGAAAAATGTATACCGGTATAATCCTTCCCTGTTTTTCTAAAGCTCGATGTGTTCAACCTTTAAACATGTGAGATTGTTTATAATCGCTTGAGTGCCGCAGCTGACTTGAATAAATTCTAACAAAGAGGCCTAATTTTCTACCGCTTTTTGCAGCTATTGAAGATGTATTGTATGTTGACAAGTAAATTCACATGACCTCAATAAATCAGCTGTTTCAAATCTCAAAGCAAAGCAAAGGCCATCTTTTTGGAACCAAAGGTTGTCCACATCAACATCCTGCAAATTAGACACGAAAAAGTCATAAAAAATGGCTCTATAGCGCCCCAACTGTTATATCATAGCCAGCTTACTTTTTGATAAAATAGTGAACAACGATTTCTTCTGTATCTTTTTTAGGATTAAACAATGGCTTGTCGATTATGATCATTCCAAGTACGACAATTTTGCTCATTTACGTAGCCGTTGAACCAAAACTATACTTCATTGCTGAACAAATTTCGGAATCAGTTGCCATCTCGTATTGGGCCAATAACCGACCGTGTGATAATTCGCCTCCAATTTCAGCACGAGTTGGATTTTGTTAGTCCGCCAATCAAGATCTTTTTGTAAAATCTTTCATTAAGTAGATGAACACAGCTCTTTTTATTGCACGAACTGATTGCTGACGACGGGGTCTATGAGGAAGCGCATTATCAACTAGACAAGAGTAAGCGGTCGATGGTTGATCGCATTACCAACTCTTCTGGGAGATTATGTCGATCAAATATTGCAGGCAGTGCTCGATGCGTTCCGTGAACCAAAACTTCATTTAAGTTATATATTTTAGCACGATTTTCAAGCGATTTTTAAGAGTAAGTCTTTTTTTATGAAACTTCAAACAATACATAAATCAAGTGACAGTTGTCAAAATGACTAACACCGGAAAGAGTATTACCAGATTAAAAACTAAACATCTAAAAGAACACCAGTTTTAAAACAACAATTTGAAATTAAGCCGAAAAATGTATATTGTTTTTAAGTCCATACGTGTATATTCAACAATGAAAGGTGTTTCTTTTAAAATACTCCTTTTTTAATAAACCATAGTCTTGAGCTATTAAAGTAGAAGCTGCTTCACTATAACCCAAAGTACTATAGGTTCTTAAAACGTGATATCGCAAATTGACAAACTGAATGC
Organism: Eupeodes corollae; assembly: GCF_945859685.1. Lineage (NCBI taxonomy): Eukaryota > Metazoa > Arthropoda > Insecta > Diptera > Syrphidae > Eupeodes > Eupeodes corollae. Next base: position 141,730,705 of record NC_079147.1, on the reverse strand, counting down.
ATTTTTGAAATGTCAAAAGACACGAGCTATAATGTAAACAAAGCTTTAAAATTCCACATTTTACATTAGGTTCTTTAAAAAAAAGCTACCTAAGTACGAACATAATCTGCAGAAAAAAAAAAAACAAACAATCCTAATTTTTTTTAACAAACCCACTTCACTTTGTCATATTAATATTGGTTAAAGAGGGATGTATTTAAGGTGCTAAGCCTACATGAAATTAATTTCATTAAAAACAACATAGCCTCTCTGCTGTGTTACATTTTTGGTCTTACAAGCGAGAACTCGCATGTTCAAGCTCCCATTCGACACATAAATTCCATTTAGTTCAGACTATATACACATGTATACGAACTCAAAAATGTTTTATATTTTACAAAGGAACACTTCCCATGGGATCCATTTACTCAAACCCTTCCTTCACTCCCCCTCTGTTACATATATTGTACATATATCTATAAATGCCTTCATTTGAAACCCTTAAACAAAAAAGACCAGAATAAAATCGACCAACCTTTGTATCATAGATTTTACGTCAAAATATGTCTATCTATGTAGATATTCATAATAATATATGTCATGTGTAGAACAGCGTAAAAAAAAAGAAACATTCTTTTGCAGCTCAACCAACATTGTGCACACTCCCCTTTAAACATCAAACAGACAAAGTGTCAAACACATAGCGGGTAGTGTGCCATAGCCACGATACTGCGGTAACTATGACAGATGGATACACAAACCAACATAACAACTATGTTCAATGCTCATAGCTATAGCAAGAGTTGGTTCACTGTGCATAGTTTGCAAACACCTTACCTAACCAGCTATTGATCTACTCCGACACTACACTATAACGCCAACAACAACCTTCAGGGACGGACTTGGCTTCTATCTCAAAGTGGAAACAATAAATGCAATATTAATAGTTCATCACTTTTTGTTCTGACGCATATTCAGTGAAAAAGCATCATACGATGTTCCCACGCAGAAGTCTCGAACTGCTCCACTTTGAGTCCACTAAAACTAACATAAAGTGTCGAAAAAAGATAATATCATTTGACAGCTAATGTCAAAATAAAATTGCAACTGTTAAAATTTTGACACAGAAGATGTTACTTAAAATATTAGAGAGTTTTTGTTTGAGCTGAAAATGCCATGAAACATTTTTTGCTATAAGACTTAAAACGTAGTGGCAATAGCATCAAGAAAGAGTTTGACAGGAACGTTAGTTCTGTTCGTTTACTTTTTTGTAAAGATGATAAGTGTAGATATTTTATAATGAACTTTTACTTTTACGAGTAAAATACAAATAAAAATAGCTATTTCTAAGAATCTGTCTTGTAAAAGAATGCAATCTTTTGCGAATGCAATCATTATAAATCATCCAATGAATTCTTAAAGATTGCATTCATTACTTTCACCTAAAGATTGGGGCTCAATTTTTTTCTAATTTATTTAATCTTAAGAAGATTGCAATATTTTGTTCTCGAATCAGTTAAGACTCCATAAGAAAACAGAATTCAAAGACTTCAAAAGAATGCAAAGACTGCAAGTGAACTAGGTCCATGTTCTAAATGCATTCATTTATTTGCTTTTTAACTGCAAAAGCCTGTTTTTTAGGAACTTTTACATACTTCTTCGATTTCCGAAATATATGAATGGGTTTGAAAATTCAATAAAATAAAAAGGCCAGTGTAATAATATTTCCCCACGGATTTTTTAAACTTCCTTATTTTTGGACTTCCAGTTTAGATATCAATTAGATGCATTACTAAAGTTTTGACTACCTTCATTAGTTGTTTAGCTAACTTTTGTTTCTAAAAATAAAAAGATGTTCATAATATTAAATTAAAATGTTAGCCTCTCTTCAGAGCCTACATTGCCCTATAAATAGTTCGACACTCATGAGAACACTGTGTCATATCCACTCAGACTTACCTTCATCATAAGAAGGGTGAGTTTCAATAATCCGCGTCACTAGTTCATGACCGCTGCTATTTCTGTGACCATTGATGTTTTTCTTTTGATTGTATGTATATTGTACAAGTATTTTTATTTTGGTTTTAAATCGACTGACTGACCGACCAACTGACCAAACGAACGTGGCCGGTACGCTGACCTTTCGTTGTTTTATTTTTATACCCAGCTTGTGTCTCTATGTATCCATATTTATCAGATATAAAATTGTCTACATATACCTTTAGTGAACTCTGAACGATTTCAAGACCGATAAGGCAGTTGCCAGTTGCCAGTGGTAGGTTTGCCGGCATTTACTATACATGTAATGCCATATGCCAGGACAGGTGGCTATGGCACTCTTTGGATGTTAAGGTTAGGCAAAGGTGATACAATTTTGTTTTTACCAAAAAGGTAGAGTATTATTTTTAATTTAGGTTATTTTTATTGCTTTATTTTGTTAGTCTTTTTCAATGTATTCAGGGTTGAATTTGGAGGTGATTCTTATGGTCATAAAAAAAGTATAAGAATAAGAATAAAACGGGAACAAATTGTATTCCCAAAGCGGAACTAGCGATTCATTCGATTGCAGAATAATAAAAAATAAATTATTTTGTTCCGGTTATAGGTTTACTGAAAAGGTGACTTAAATACTGGTGCACACTAAATATAAAATGTTACATGCACTTAGGTTATTGAAAAGAGTAAGGCTTTAATTTATCATTGAAAATGAAAATGTAATACAAAGTGTATTTTTTTAGACGTGTGGTTCTCAAGAAGAAATAAAACCAGAATAATTTAATGGTATGGCCAAGAATTTGTCTTAAACATTATCAGGGACAAGTACCTGCAAAACTTTTGACCACTTTTTTAAGACTTTGCCAGGATTATCCCGCCGAATATTTTCTTCAACGGCGTCAAATATCTCAGGCTTATTTGTATAGATCAACGACTTAAGACTTAACGCCACAAAAATATAACGGCGGTGTTGAATTGCACGGTTTTGGAAGCAACGCCACAAAGGTACAAGACGAGAGATAATGCGCTCACCAAAAGTTTCCTTCAAAGTAATTTATTGTTCGGTGCCCGTCTTGTAAGAACCAAAGGTCCATCACAATCCATCAATTCAGGCACGCAAATGTCATTAAGAATGACTCTATAGCGGTGGCTATTGGCAAAATCGGAGTCCGGACCCTCTTGTTTTGGTTACATTCCCCGAACCTGTGATGCGCTTGATTGGTGCTAGGTTTCCCGTAGGCCCGTAAACCAAACTCCTTCCGTCCAAGTCTTCTTTAATGGCGTTTTTGAAGATGTGCATTATCCACTAGAGTAAACGTGGTGCAAAACCGAAATCCGTCTAATATTGGACGCATTACACTTTACTACAGACCATTCTTCCAAAATTATAAGTAAATGTTTCGAAATGTCTTGAGTCTTTTTTGCCTCTCCATAATACATACAATGATGTTCAAATGGTAGGTGTTTCCACTAAGGCACCTCTCCTTTTCCAGGCGGCACCGAATGAATTCTCGAGATGGAATCAACGGTTCCTACAGTTCCAGTAAGGTTGAACTACTTAGTAAACACCTTATAGGGCTTCTTCGACATATTCGGGACCAGGCCTGTAAGGAGCGGTTAATCCGGCTCCCCTTCCTTTTTTTACACTTCAGAATTTCAGAAAGTAGTAAGCTTATAGCAAGCGTCAAACTACGATCAGAGGCTCATCATAAGTGCATGTGTTAGTTGTTAGTAAAAAATAATACAAATATAGCCTAACACACGCACAAAATACAAAACAAAATTAGCATTTAACTATTACAGAACAAAAAATTACGATAGTGGAACACTGGTTCTAAACAATGATTTTAATCCCACCTTATTTAAATTTAAATCTATCGATGAACAGTTTAAGTTATATAAAATGCTCATTCGACTTAAAGCTTCATTCTTGCCATAGTTAGTTCTATGGAAGTCAATATGTATAAAATCAAACGTGCGCAGGTGATGAGTTCCGCCCCGGTAATTCAAATGTACACAAGATAGCAAATAAGGTGCATCAATTTCACCATTAATGAGTTGATGAAAAAATACTAAGTCATTATTAACACGCCTTTGATGGAGAGATTGCATTTGAAGAAGTAGAATACGATGTTCATAGGGAGGCAGATCATAGGGATCTTCCCAAGGAAGACCTTTTAGAGCAAAGCGAATGAAATTATGTTGAATTGATTCAATACGTTTTCTATGAATTTCGTAATAGGGAGTCCATACCTGCGAAGCATATTCAAGATGAGGACGAACATGGCAATTATACAAAGAAAGGGTAACATAGGGATCATTGAACTCCTTTGCCCAGCGTTTTATAAAACCAAGCATAGAACTTGCCTTATTAACAATAACATTAATGTGATGTGTAAACTCTAAGTTGGAACAGAAATGTACACCTAAATCTTTAAATGTGGAGACACGACAGAGTTTTTGCTGTGATATACAGTAGTCAAATACGTTACTGATTAGTTTTTTAGTGAAAGTTATAGTCTGGCATTTTAAAGGGTTGAGTAAAAGGCTATTTTTCCCACACCAAAATGTGAAACTATCAATGTCGGCTTGCAAAAGAATACGATCATGGTTTGACTTTATTATTTTGAAAATCTTCATATCGTCAGCAAAAATAAGAAGTTCACTTGAGCGTAGACATGACGATACATCGTTAATAGACAGGATGAACAGAAAAGGGCCAAGATGGCTTCCCTGGGGAACACCAGATTGAGCAACGAAAGGTTCAGAATGACAATTCCTAAATTTTACCTCGTAGGATCTGTTTTCAAGGTATGACTTAATCCAAGCTAAGAAAAATGGTGGAAAACCAAGAGCCTTAAGTTTAAATAAAATAATTTCGTGGCTTAGTTGGTCAAAAGCTTTAGAAAAGTCGGTGTATACACAATCAACTTCATAACCTTGTTCTAAAGCGTTTGAACATATGTTTGAGAATGTGAGGAGATTAGTAACGGTTGATCTTTTTTTCACAAAACCATGTTGCTGTTCGCAAATGATATTTTTACTAAAATATGCTACGCTTTCACAAACAACTTGTTCAAATACTTTAGGAATGCAAGAAAGCTTTGCAATGGGCCTGTAGTTGCTTATATCCGACTTGTTACCTTTCTTGAAAATTGGTGTAAGAAATGACTTCTTCCATATACTGGGAAATTTGCCTGTTTTTAGGGAAAGTTTGAATAAAAACGTAAGGGGTTCAACTAAAACATTACTACACTTTTTTAGTACTATCGGGGGAATACCATCAGGACCGGCTGAGCAGTCATCATTCAACGTAGATAAAAGATCAAGGACCGTACTCTGTAGCACAGGTATGTGGCTACAGCTAGTTTGCGAAAAAGTGTGATTATTATGAAAATATACTTCATCAACTTCTTGAGGGCTATTAACAAATGACTCACGGAAAGTCGTCGCGAAAGCGTTACAGATATCAAAAGTTTTATCTAACGAAAGGTTCTTGTAATTGAAGATAACTGGAAAGTCATCTGATTTTTTCTTTGAGTTTACAAAATTCCAAAATTTTTTAGGATTCTCTTTCAAAGAGGTGCCCATATCAGTAACATAACAAGCATATAAATAATTAGAAAGAGATTTAAATTGGTTAAAGAGTTCAACATAAAAAGAGAAGTTGACTAGAGACAGAGTTTTGATATACGTTTTCCATGCCTTATTTCTTTTGTTACGCAGTAAACGCAATTCTTTCGTATACCAAGGATGGCTAAAGTTTGTATTTCTTGATTTCTTTATCGGTACATTTTTTTCAAAACAACAAGTAAGGATCCTATAAAAAGTTGAAACTGCTTCGTCAATGTTAGAAAATGATAGTGTATCAGCAATTCCAGAAATGGTTAAATCTTCAGACAACTGCTGGAAATTGGCTCTTCTGAAATCAAAATTATATAAGCAATCAAAAGAATTACTGTGATTAGTAAGGTGATTACTTAAGTCAAAAAAAATGTCCAAAGGGGGGTGATATTTGTCAATATTAGTAATTCCTGATCTAGACTCTAGAACAAGAGTACTAATAGCGTCAGAAGAAAAGACTAAATCGAGAATTCGATTTTTTGAGTTTTTAATACAGCTTGTTTGCTGTAAGTCAGTAAGAAGGACTTTATCGAGAAGAGATAGTTCCATTTGTGAAGAAGAAGGAGAGGCTTCAAGGCAGGATTCGTCTTCGGATGGAATCCAGTCAATGTGAGGTAAATTAAAATCACCTAAAAGTAAGATATTGGTGTCAGAGCTGGACAAATTTATAAGATAGTCTAATGCCAAGGAGAGATCGTTATAAACAAACTCCAAACTTTTTGGAGGAATGTAAACGTTTAAAATGAAAAAAGTCTTAGTCTGTACCATTATCTTTACACATACCAGTTCAATTGATAATACAAATGGAAAAGATACAGAAGAAGAGAAATATGTATTTTTTACCGCTATGAGAACACCTCCACCGTAATCCTTTGCATTACCAACATACATGACGATCTTTTCTGTAAACTTCGAACTCTTGACTAAAAAGTTCTGTGTCGGAAAACCTTGAATTAAGCCACGTTTCTGTCAAAACGACCCTTCCTTGGAGTTATACTAAGGATCTGGCCCTCCAGGTTGGGGGTTGTGCCGTCGGGGTGACTTCCTGGCCACGTAAAAAATACCTTTAGTTGCGAAGCACCAACAAGCCTAGGATACGGACGGATTCACTGTAGACAACCCACGCAAACGAAATAATATATTAGGTCCCTTAACAGCCAACGTGCAGCCGAACAATTAGCGGAAGCCTTAAACTGCTGCAAGGCGGATTTAACCGCCATCCAAGAAGTGCGATGGGATGGACCGGGCAAACGCAAAGTAAAAGACTGCGATATATACTACGGCGACTGCTACCGAGAACAAAGACAGCGTCTATTTGGGTGTGGATTTGTTGTTGGAACTAGACTCAGGCAAAAAGTCTTGAGTTTCAACAGTGTGAGCGAGCGCATCACGACAATCCGCATCAAGACTGAATTCGCCAACATAAGCCTAATATGCGCGCATGCCCCAACAGAGGCGAAAGATGAAGAACCCAAAGACATATTCTTCGAGCTCTTGGACAAGACATATGAGCAGTGCCCTGGCTATGACATTAAAATTGTCTTAGGAGATTTTAATGCCAAGCTAGGAAAAGAAGACATCTTTGGTGGCATAATCGGGAGATACAGCCTGCACGGCAGATTTGGCAACACTAACGTTCGTAAAGGTTAATGGCCTGGAGACTTACAACTCTCAACCATTCTTGTGTGAGAGGTGAGGGGACCTACAGTTTTATGACGACATTTTTCATGACAAGAACTACTTTTGAGTAATTTTTTAATTCTAAAAGCCAGCAACGGTGAAATACACTTTTGGATGGCATTTAATTTTCCATGATCGTCCTTATTAATATCGACACAAGGCTTGTCCAATGTTCTCTTAGACAGTGACCCCGGAATAATAGGTTGGGTTGGGTGTACGTAGTGGATGGCGAAATAATCCGAATAAGAAGTTTCTTCGATGGCCAAATATTACTAGACACAGACAGTCCTATACCTTAATTACTAATTGTGCTCAGGATTCAGTAATTCTGCCTTTTAATGAACACAGAATTAGAACTCAAAGTGGGGTAAACGCAGAAAGTTCACCTCCCAATATGAAATATAACATCAAATGTCACTTTGAATTTAGGGTAGGCGAATAGCAAAAACCTGTATATCATCATTTCTTTCGGCTTCTACCTATGTTTATTGTCTCATGTTACAGATGATTGAAAAGAAGTGTAAGGCTTTGTTTCAATATGTCAATGTTGAGACCTTTCCGCACGACAAATTAAATTCCTACTGCTGGTTCATGAAATTCTGTCTGCTAATTATGTTTTCTTTTTATTCAGTCTGCTGATAGTCCAATCTTATCTGGAAGCGCATTTAGTTAGAATTCAGAAACATTGTTTTCGAAAACGTTGTTAAATACTCAAAAAATATTTGCTGAGTTTTTCAGGAATTATTTCACTATAAGTGTGTATCTATTATTGGGTAAATGTATTAATTTTCCTCCGAACTATATTTTCAACAGACTCTAAGGACGCCAATGGTATCAAAGTGTGCAAATTCTTGTAAAATTTGGTACGTGGGTGATTCAAACCATTTCTCATTCTACTTTCTAGGAATTACCAACGCGACGATAATTTTTAATTAAAATATAAGATATTTTTATATACCAGAAAAAACATCAATTAATATGGGTAAATTACATTGTTCTAGAAATCGAATCCAAAATGTCACGAGAAAAAAACTTGTACCTTCTCTAACTTGAATATGTACCCTCGTTTTCCTCATACTCGAGTTTTGGTTGCACACATGACATATGCCTCAGTTTTGTTTGTGCTTTTTCTGCTATAACGAAGCTTATTCATCCCTTGCGTAAATATTAACTCAAACAACGAAAGCTAAGCCCTACAAAAAAGGGGGGAAGGTTTGATTAGGAATGACATTGGTTACATATAAAATCCATACTTATTTTATCACCAACCACAAGTATAATGCAATCAGAATTGTTATTAAAAATAGAATAGAAGGATTTGTGTTGATTTAGTTATAAATGCTTTTCCACGTACGCTTTATGTGTTAATTTATATTTTTTATTTAATAAACTTAAAAAAGCTATTTACTCAACTCTTAAATGGTTAAATCAAATTATAGCAACATCAAATAAAATCAACAATAAAAATAAAAACAAAAGTTCAAGTACCCTGAAGGAAAAAAAATTTAACTTCAATTATTTTTAGACTTTTTTTTACTAATTTATTATACCTAGCTGTCATGATAATGAAATAATCTTTCTCTTTTTTTTTTTTCGGTTATAAATTATAATGTAGAAATATATATTTTATTCATATTTTACATATATTTTTTCTTCTAATTACAGATAAAACTATTTAAATGCTATTGACAAATATATTGAATAAAACAAAAGTGGCGCCCAACGCCAGGTCTCTTCAATAAATAATCTCGTAATAAAGTCAATTTTAAAAGGCAACAAACTGGGAGTGTGTAGTTGTAGAGTGGTGTGCATACAACAAATAAAAGAACTCTAGAAAAAACGTTCGAAAAAGCCATCACCATTTCGTCGATTGCGATTAAACGCAGGCCAACGCTGCCGCAAACGCCAGCGAGTGCCCCACAGGTGTTGTCACCAAAGCGACAGTGTGCAGCAGTATCTGTCATTCCACAACTGCCTCCACAAGTTCAATTCGCTTCGCCGGCAACAGCAGCAGCAGCTGCCGCAGCCGTAGCACTAAGTTCAGCTGCCAAGGTAGCCGCCGCCGGTGGTGGTCATCAATTATTTAATCCGGCTGCCGTGGCCGCCCATCATCCACATCCACAACACCACCATCCACATCATCCTTCGGCAGCAACACATCATCACCAGCAACAACAGAGGGCTGCTGCCGCCGTTGCCGCTGCTGCTGCTGCACAGCAACTCCATCCAATTTTGAATCAATCACTGCATCATCAATTCCAACAGCATCACCATCATCAACAGCAACAACATCAACAACAACAGCAACAACAAGCAGTAGCTGTTGCAGCAGCAGCTGCTGTCCAGCAACAAATTCAGCAAGCAGCATTGCGTCATCATCATCACTTACAACAGCAACATCAACAACAGCAACAACAACACCATCACCATCAACAACAATTGCAGCATCATCATCAGCAACAACTGTCACACCAACAGCATCAACAACAGCAACATCAACAACAACAACAACAACAACAACAACAACAGCAAACATCGCAGGCATCAGTTACAGCAATTAAATTTACTTCAAGTATCATAAACAATAACATCAACAACAACAACAACACCAATAGTATAAGCAAACAAAACTCACCAATTGTATCATCAACAACAAATATAATCAATACCAACAACAACTCAAGTAACTGTCTTGTAACAACTTCGGTGGGAACAACAACTGTTAGTGAATCATCAATATCACCAGAAGGAAATTCAAGTAACAGTGATAATAGTAACTCACCAATTGAAAGTACAACACCGACAAATACGAATTCGAACAACAGTAACTTCAACAACAACAACACCAGCAATAACAATATGGAAAATTCAATGGCATTAGCACCCCTAGGTCTGTCGCAGAGCATGGATTCGGTGAACACAGCCAGCAATGAAGAAGAGGTGAGTCTTTTATTTCTTAAGTATAAAGTAAAAATATTAGACTAAGATCAAATTTATGGTCAGAAAATCAACATCTCCATTACCATATGTACCATGTTTTATTTTAGAACAAATTTGGTAAGCATAAATAAGTTTTTTATGAGCCAACTTTAAAAGATAGACATATGATGTGGCAGACTTTTTTTACAACTTTGAAAGGGGAACAATTCTGCTGTAAATTGTTTTAGCGAAACATTAACCTTTTCTGCAGGACATTCAGTGGAACTCTCAAAACTAAAACAAATTCCTCATTTTTAAAAATTGCTTATTGGTGCTTCGCTGTAGCTGTTCTCAATAAGTGGGCTACCTAACACTGAAACAATCTTTCAAATCTGAATAGTAGTTCTTGAGTTAAGAGCGTTCAAACAAGCAAACAAACAAACAAACGATTTTAAAACATTCTTTATTAATGCTCCTCTCCTATAAGTTATATCGTGACGTTATTCAGTCTATAGCCTTCCTTAATAAATGGGCTATCGATCACTGAACAAATATTTCAAATCGGACTAGTAGTTCCTGAGATAAACGTGTGCAAATAAACAAGCAAGAAAACAAGCAAGCAAGCAAACAAACAAACACATATTCTTTATTCTTCTATTTAAAATAATTATAGATTTAGGCATTATGTATTGGCTAGGGATTGAAATTTGATTTCCGGTGGTGCCTTTATAATCTCAAATATTACTCATACATATATTTAAATTTGTAAAATGTTGAACATATGATTCTTGAATTCCTCTGATGCCTTACATACAAAAGATAGCTTTTCCTCTTAGATTGGACTTTTCCCCGGAAGAACTTTTTAACCAATCAGATTTACAATAAATGCCAACAATCAAAAGGCCTATATCCCGGAAGGTCCAAACGAAAATAAGGTAATTCATTTACCTACCTACCTAGGTACCATCACTTTCAAAAAGGAAAAAGAGAAAATAACATATTTTTGTTCCTTGCCGACTATAAGACCACTCATATGCATGTATGTATGTATTTACGTGTGTACATATGTAAATATAATATTTATAACACACCAAAAAAAGAAAGATGGGTTCCTCTATATGTGATTCTGCTTTTTGCTTTAATTGGTTCATTTCTTATTCATTTCAACACTTTTTCCAAGCCTTGAGAATGTATAAAAATTCTATAGATTACATACAAATCTGGATCTGGACTGCATTTTCGCGTTGAGTAGATTTTTTTTCTTTTTGATTTTTATCCTTACATCGAGATTGATCAACTTTCCGGGCCAAGTGAACCATTCATACGGTATATACTATGTACACATAAGTCTAAAAAAAAAGAGGAAAAGTAAAAACCCCAGTTATCTCAATTGGTCGAGTACAGATACAATGAGAACACAGCCATATATAGCCAGTGCATAAAAGTAGGAACCACAGCAACGGATTCCCAAGCATTCATGTATAGACTTAATGAATAGCCAACCATATACATATACATTGGTATATCGAATTGAGGCTCTTACAATCCTCTTCCGGAATCCTTTCTGACACTAACACGTGGAGTGCTTTATTACACGATTTTCAGTCATTTGTCCACATCAACCGCATATATGAGAATGAAAAGGCACTTGGATCTGGATCCTTCGGTGTGTCACCCAGATTTAATATTTTCTTTTTTCCTTTTTTTTGTGTCTTTATGAGGTGGAGAAGGCTTAAGCATTATATCTGAACGCTTTTATCATGAGGTCATTAAAAATGTATCAATCACTCTTATATGACGATGATGCTGATGATGATGAAAATATGCACTCAGCACAGAATTTCGAGAAATGCATTCCATGTAGTTGTTCGGAATGTTCGAAGTCAATTAAGTGTGCACCAGTGCTGAAACATTTATTTTTGTTATGACAGTTGAGGCAACATAATGTGTGCGGCCTTCTGCAATATTTTCTGAAATAATGATGAGTGTGCAAGGTTATTTATTACCTTCTAATAATATGTATGTAGGTATATTGAAAAAGAATGACCATAGGTTTTTCAGAAGTTGGCCTTATTTTTAAGTAATTTTTACTTTTGGAATTTCCTAAATTTATTGTTTCAAAACCGTGTAGATTAGTTAAGGGTTTTCGAACAGCGACGGATTGATTTTTGACAGCTTTTGGCGGTCATATTTTTTTTCTTATTTTCTGTAAAAATATCTTCAGTGAACACCCAACACGGAAAACATTGCCGCGAAAGTGTGCAGCAGAATCCGAGACAGTCAATTCCACGTTGGAGTTGCTCACAAGAACTTGGCCTGTCGAAGACCACAATATGGTGAATTTTGGGCCTGTACCCATACAAAATCCGGCCGATCAGGAGGTAAGACCAAGTATACGCAGCGTTGTGTGCTCTCTAGTTGGATTTTGGGGCAGTTGGAAGTTGGTTCCAATTTTGGTCGAAAAATCATCTTCAAGCTAAATTGTATGATTTGAGTGCAATCAATTCTCGTAAGATCCACGAGGAGGCAATGCATCCAAATAAATTTACTATTTGGTGCGCATTTCCAGCTTCAAATGTCCGTACTTTGTCCGTAGTTTTTCGAAAATGATCCTGGCCAGGCCACCACCGTCAACGGTGATTGCTAAACTCGATGATCAGCAACTTCTTGTACCCTATATCGGATGATATGCTTTCAACAGGATGGCTCTACGTGCCACACAGCTCAAGACATCTGAATTTTGGCACCAAACTAAACTTGACTTATTGGCTACTTGACTTGACTACCCTTGGAAATGCAGAAAGTGGTCTGCTAAAGAGTTGAGACCATTTTTAATTGAATTAAACGTATTTTCTATATTCACATCTGTCCAAGGATTAATTTTGAAGTATGTACAGCACTTGTATTGTCAAACTTTAATATATCTTAAAATATGACTCTATAAATAATCCAAGTTTAAAAATTTGCATTGATATCAAGAATACAAAGTAAATGAAACGAAATTCCAAAGTCAGGGTTATGACGACCCTAACATGTCCAAACACAAAGCGAGACTTAGAAAAATAAGGAAGGTTTCACGACCAAGCAAAGATACCTGTGCACATTGGCCTTAAAGTTTTGAATACCAAAATGAAAGTGAGAAAAACATGGTTGTGCTAAGTATTCTACATTCTTGATGTGTGGTTATAAAAATAATCATTTATACTCGACAGAACTTGGTTTTCAACGCTTGTTTGAATTAGACGGGGAAATCAATCAAGAAACGCAAACGCTTGTTATATTAGTGGTCCATACTCGAACCTAAATGCCAGAAAACTTACTTTCTTAAGGTGGCGCTGCTGTCCGGGCCGACTTGGGACCCAAAAACAACATGCGTCTCTAGCCAACTAGATCCCAGGCTTAATGTCTCTATTTTTGCGCCACCTGAGTCGCGTTCTTCCTCTACTCTGCTTTCACTCGGTTCTGGATTCGAAGACCTTCCGGACTTGAGTGGTGATGTACATTCGCTATAAATGGCCCAGCCATCTAAGTCGTTGGATTTTTATACTTTTAATCACGTCCAGTCTCCATCTATACAGACTAACTTTTCTTTCGAAGAATCCTAATACGCTCTCATCGTTCTTTGACAGGGTCCGAGCCACACTGCTATAAATGCGAACCAGTATGATTAGCGTCTTGTAGACGCCGATAAAGGACTCTACTACTCAATTGCCTCCTAAGTTCAAAGAGACAGCTATTTATTCTTCGTTCGGTTTCAGCGTTGGTGTCGTTTTTTGAATTTATAGCGGTGCTTACCTATAAAGTAAATAAATTGGGTGGTGCAATAGTCCGTTGAGAACTAGGGCCTAGTGACTTACAACTCTCAGCCATTCCTGTGTGCGAGTAATAGCAGGGATGGAGGGAACCTACAGTTTAAAGCATAATACACATAATGTGAGAGAGCACTTTTCATGACAAGAATTACTCTTGGAGAATTTGTCAATTCCTCGCAAGAGGCAGTACACGTGAAAAAAAACCTAGATGGCGTAGGCGCGATCGAACCAAGACCTTTGGCATTACAGTGCGACGCACTTTTTTATTTTTTTTAAATTCATTTTTATTAATTCAATCTTAAACATATCTTAAAGCTTTTTTAATTTTTTTGTGTACATATTTTCTTTTTTGTATTCTTTTTTGTGCCACCATACCTATTCTACTTAAAACTAAACCCTAAAACTATAAAACAAGTATATAGGCTTAAAACCCCATCCCGACTACCCACTATCAAGTGCCAATTGAAGCCACCAAAACTGGTTCTCCTGCTTCACCCTATCAGTTCGGTCCCGTTCTGACACAGCCCTACTGAACCGAAGGAGCTCTGCTCCGCCTTGTGCCATGACGTCCCGATTGTACAGGAGTCGCCTATCCACGGTTGTTCGTCTGACGTGGTAGATTAACGGAACTGCCAATCTATCCTGTATCAGACCGCATCTATCTAAAAAGAGGAATGCCTCTGGGGGAATGAAGCCGCTCAAGCGTGCACTCTCAAAATACTCGTCGTTCGGATAGAACGCCCCGAAAATTAAATTGTTGGTCGAAGACATAGCTCTTGCAATATGACGTCGAACAAGTTTTATCACGAAATTTTCAATTCTGTTGATTCAAGCCCCGTTGTATAGGACCTCGTTGGAAAAGTAATGCACATAAGAAGATTCGGCTGTTCGATATAAGTCGGTACAGTGTCGTAAACACTCCCGCTCGAACACATGAAACTTCTCCATCTGGGAATGGGCAACGCTGAACCACACAGGACAACCATTAACGATCATTGGCCGTATGAGGGCCATGTAGCAAATTACCTTCACTCTTGGGTCAAGCCGACTGCTATAAAACAGCCGTTTTGTCACAGTGAAGGCTCCTCTGACCCTAGTCAGAGCAGCATTTATATGTCTGTCGAAATATAAATACTGATCTAACCAGATACCGAGGTACTTCACTACACTTTTGCTCTCTAATGGCTGCCCGTGAAGATCAACGATGACCATCTTGCGCCAATTCTTGCACGTATCCTTCGTGGCCCTAGCCAACGGAGTCCGGAACAGAATTGTATCCGACTTCTGGAATTTATTTTCAGTTTCCAGTCGTCGCAATATCGCTGAATCTTGTCTAAATCACGCTGCAAGAGAATTCTAATAACCTCACCCTTTCGGGCCGTTCTGTACGCAATTAGATCGTCGGCGTACGCAATTGCCTTTGCAAAACTACCAATCAGATAGCTATTGTAAATGCTGAAAAGAATCGGCGTATTCAACGCTCCCTGTTGAAGACCATTTTTAATTGAGAATGTTGTGGTAGAAGTTACATTGCCACTTTTGACAACAAACATTCTACCGATAAGCATATCGTAAAGTATATACAACAATGGCTTGCTTATACCAAGCCTGCTCAGTTTAATGTAAAGACCCTCTAACCATACTGTGTCAAAGGCCTTTTCGAGCTTAGACACAGCATCAATTGCATCATGACCGCCTTGAACCGGAACTGTTTATCCGAAATTATTTTGTTGTCCGCAGCCCACTTAGTCAGAGCCCTATTAATGATTTTTTCGAAAACTTTGCTGATATTCGGAGGAAGACTTATCGACCGAAGATTTGAGGGCTTGGAGTTGTCCTTTCCCTTTATCGGGAGAGGATGAACTACAGCGGTCTTCCAATGCACTGGATAATATGCGTTATTCAGTGTATTATTGAAGAATGGGGTGTAAATGTCAATTGCCTTCATCGGTAAATACACAACGTTGGATATAACATCGACACCTGCAGACGTTTTGTTTTTTATTGAGTTGAAGATGAGCTGAAGCTCAACCTTCGGTCCCTTGTTAGTGCCGAAGGTTGAGCTTCAGCTCATCTTCAACTCAATAAAAAACAAAAAGTCAGCAGGTGTCGATGTTATATCCAACGTGTCCCGTTTGCTCGGCGATTATGGCATTTGCCAAGGAATCGTCATTGAACCGCATGACGAGGTTTCAGATCGCCATTGTGTCATATCATTTCGGAGGTAAAAGTGATTAAGTAGGGCTCTGTTTTCCAGGTCGTGATTGGGCGAATGCTAACATTCACCTTGTACACTTGCTGGAAGGCATCTTCCACCGCCTCCATTTATTCCTTCGGATCTTCAATTATGTAAAAGTCATCGTCAAAGATGGCTTCTTCGGGATCTATTTGCGCTGTCTTGAGTACGTCCCTGTTCTCTTCAGTTCATTGGAGTTTCAGACTCGGAAGGTCATTATCGTTCTTTTTCCTGAATATCTTGTTGATTTTAGGGAATATACTAGGGTCATTGGAATTAACTGACCGGATCTTACGGTCCCAGTACTTGTTAATGGATAACCTGTAGTTCTCCTTGGTCAACAGATTGACATTTTTTTATTGACGACTTCAGTGTCTTAACCTCCAAGTCGTGTGGGTCTGTAAATCGTCTGTACAATTTTTTGAGTCTCGTCAGTAAGCCACTCTTGTGCTGCGTAGTGCGTCATTAATCGCGTTCCTGTTAGCGTCCATTTGGTCCCGTTCTTTGTACCTTGGTATTGTCCGTTCCATCGTTCGTTTTATTGTTTCGTCCATCTGTTGTAAATGTTGGTCAATTTCTGTATTTGTCAGGTTTCTGTTGTTTGGTGGGGCTATGTCACTCGAACGAAGTTCTCTCGCTAGGGCGTTGGTGAAACAAGGCGAACGCATCTTACTGTAATTGTAAGAGTGCGTTGAAACGTATTCCTGCAACGCGGGGTTCGTTCGGAATCTGCATTATGGCAACTAGTCCCCAGTGATCACTGTCGTACTCGACTGTCTGTAACTATCAGTCTGCTGTCGCACCGCAGCCGCTTCTTGGATACGATGGCTTTTCGGTAGCCAGCAGGTCGACGCTATATTCAACGCTGTAAAGATTCATCAAATTAAAAAGATGATTACCTCTGGGATTACTATGTTGATTTCCCCAATCTTCATGTTTGGCGTTCAAATCACCGGCCAATATAAAATAGTTTTCGTCCAAGCATAGTTTCAGTTTCCTAAAAAGAATCTCGAGTTCTGAAGCAAACTAAGTAACCTGCTGAGCTCCAGCCGCATACATTTCGACGCACTTACCATCGTGCCACGAGTACTACATAGGCTTATGTACCTCCTTTTTTAATTCTACCATTGGTGACCTTTTGCCCAATATTCCGAAATTTAAAGTATTTTTTTGATGACAACATATACTTGGTCTTGCCCTTATTGACCACTAAATCAATCGTTTTCATAATCGTCAAAAACACTCCACTGACATCACGATTTGATCTTCCATATTATTATTATATCATCGGGGTATCCAAGTAATTAGATGGAATTGTAGAATATTGTGCCTTAAGTGTTGACGGTTGAGTTTTGCGCAATTCGCAAGACTGTGAGACGATGTACTTTAAAAGCTTTGTTGATATCAAATACCTAGGCGAGATCTTTTCAGACCTGCATTGTATGCTTGGACCTGCTATAAGCTTTTAAACTTAATGTTGTCACAATAGTGATATACTGTTTCAAGACAATTTTATTTTTTAAATATCAAATCTTCGAGTCTGTTTTCTTATTAAAATACAAGACCCTTTGATTAAATAAACTATCCAAAGAAAGAAGAAATCCGGAAGTGCTTCGTACACACATACTGTACATAGTTATAAACTTAGAAATTAATTTCAAAACATTATCACAATTATTCGTTATTTCGTCCTAAAAACGAAAACCAACAAAAAAAATCTTCATAAAGTTTCCCTAAAAGCGGTGATAACTATCGTCTTGACATCGATACGTGCGTCCTTAATGGCATAGTTTTTCCATCGAACAAGACTGTCAATGTCACAAAACCATATGTTGCCACCAAAACTATATTCTCTTCTCTCTCTCCCTCCCTGTCATTCTTCTCGGCGCATTATATTAACGATTACTATCAGCAATGTAATCGAAAATTACCCTGTCAATTTCTCCAAAATGTTGACAAAATATGTATATAGCATAAAACATAAAAACAAAAATTACTACAACATCAACACGAAAAACACAGCTCCAAAAAAAAAAAACACCCCGCGTGTTACCAAAATGACGAAAAAACCCTTGAAACTCTGTCAAATAGTTTGTCCACTTTGTTACAGTTCGAGGTGCTATATACCGTACCACTAGGGTTGGTATTTTCATCCTTTAAATTATAGTCCTTGCATGTGCCACGATGACGACAACAACGACGGTCGACGAAAAAAAGTTTGTCACGGAAAAAAGCTGAAAGTAATATGAAAGTTTCTTTGTTTCTTTTTTGTGTTGCTGTCAAAAATATTTGAACATCACACAGGACGAAGTATTATGGGGTTGCAAAAGACCAAACAACAAGAACAATTTCTGTCCTTGCGGCACCCTTAAAGCAGTATAGTTATAGGTATGTGTGTTTGTGTTTGGTATAATGGACTGAGGGAGAGACCTACCCATTCAATTATTACTCATGTACCCCACAGGTTACTTTTCTGACAAGCATCAGAATAGGAGCTCAAATAGTGGAGGGAGTTCACAACCCCGTGTGGTGGTGTATAGTTATGAAGGTATACCTAAAGGTGGTATAGCCATTAGGATCTTGCTTTTGCATGCAGTATCGTAGCGTATCGTCCCTTTTTTGTTTTTGATATTGTAGGGAGTATAGAGATAACAAAAAATAATTGTGCATTTCTAAAATACCCGTTGGTTATCCGCAGGAGATTCTTCTACTCTATACCGGAGCAGCACACGACTCTCCTGATGGTCCCTGGATGATGGAAAAACTAACCCAGAATATAGCAACAGTATAGAAGACTTATATAGCTATTGTCTGTGCAAGCTGTTCGTACAACACATAGATATACCTTTATTATTGTATAATACCAGAGTGTAATAAAATATATGCTATCAACATAAGTGTGGCAGGATTAAGTGGCTGTCATAAGGAAAAAACAAATTAAATTTACCCTCGGTCATTACTCAGAACCTGAACCAGTCTTCATTCTCTTCTTCGTCTCACGTTGTTTTAAATGTGAAATTAAATTAAGATGATATATATATATTTTTTCTTGTAAGATCCTTCAATATTACTTAAGGTGTTTTGTATCTTGTTTTTTTTTTTTTTTAGTATGTTAAGCTTCTGCAGTAGAAAGAGGAAAACACTGGTATTTTCATTTGGTTTTAAATTTTCGTTAAATTCAATACTATAGCAATTAAGCTTGGCAGAAATATTGAGATAGTTTTACTCTTAGCACACTTTTACACTTTCGTATGAGCTTTTGTGTTAATATAGGAGACATTTGGTATTAATATCACTGGTCGAGAAGGTTTTCTTACTGGCATTCAAATTGCACTTTTCGAATGGGTTTTGGTAGTCTTAATTGAAATCCGACTTCAAAATCAATTTATCACGTCAGGTATTTGAGATATCACTTTTTAAAAATACGAAAAAAAAAAACAAAAATACGTACATGTAAATTATGGAAAAACCTGCAACAAATCGGTATTGGCAAATAATCTAAAAAGCCTGTTGGTGACGTCGATTGTGATGCACTCAACAAAAAGTTTACGTCCATGCCCTTAAACGTTGCTTCACCCGTTTATTCTCTTACTGAGGATGAACCAACTGCTATCAACAACTCTTTGAGCTTTATAAGAATACAAGAGGAAGACATTGTAGAGGCAATAATATCGATTAAATCTGATGCTACTGGCCTGGATGAAATAGACCCTAAGTTCTTGAGACCACTGCTTCCATATATACTGCGCTATATACCCTACATATTTAACAGCCTTATGACTACTTCCGAGTTTCCTTAAGAATGGAAGAAGGCTTAGATTTTTCCATACCCAAAAAGCAAACAGGTTCTGCTACAGAATTTCGACCATTCTTCGGTTTCTTTCGAAGGTATTTGAAAAAACTATTCTATTCACGCAATTTTTTTGAGAGTCTTTTCTGCATCTGACTCTATTATTATCTGTATATAATAATTCATTTGAAGTGGATATCTCTACTGGTTCTTGATCTATGGACGACGAAAAAAATTTCGCGAACTTACCAACGTGGTTACACACGCACGCGCACATCTTTCTAAAAATCTTTAATTTCGACTCTAGGAACGTTGAAATGTCGAGAAATGTCAAAATTTTTCAATTCGACAAATCGGACCGATTACAATAAATTCCAATGGGAAGTTAAAAACTAAGTCCAAAACGTATTTACCAAAACTATGAAGCATCAAATTCAACTTTTTTTGAACCTTTATATAAATTCTAATAAAGACTCATAACTAATAAGAATTTTCATAAACTAATTAAGAAGTATTTTAGTAACTTACTTCGTTTCTTTAAAACATAAACGTTTTTTCTTTTCAAAATCATCATACAATTTATTGTTAAGAGATATTTTGATTTTAAGCTTAAGCTTGAAGACCCCGTTTTTGGTCGTTAAAGAAAAAAATGGTTATACTTTAAAAACCTGATGTGACATAAAAAAGCGGTATTTTAATTAAAAACATTTTAATCCTTCAAATAAGTGTTGTTTCCTTGTGTTTTTAAAACTTTGTTGGTAAAATATTGAGACGGTAAAAGAACTTGATATTCGTGTAGTGCGGCTAAAGAAAGAATCTCAGTACTTAACACTAACTCTGAAATTCGGCTGAGGTAAACTGATGTTCATTCTTAGAATTACGGAGAAATTGCATGTTTTGAAAATAAAAGTACATATTAAGAAAACGACACAAGTGAAATATTGGCTTCGTCTTAACGCCCTGACACCTTCGTGGGTCTTAGCGTGTCAGCTACGGTTACACATTATCTTGCTTTATTATCTATATCAGAAATAAGTTGGAGCTTTCCCCCAACATGTTTTTCTTCTTGAAAACCACTCGTCTTAAAAAATCAAAGTTTCGGAGTGTCGAAAATTTTAATTTCAAAGTAAGAAGTTTAGAGGGATACATGTTCGATAGTATCAGAAAAAGAACCCCGTTTGCACAGTTTAAGACGATCGATACAAACGTACAAAAACAAGTTTTTTTGGTGCATTAACTGTAATAGAGATCCTTAAAAAATATATATTAATGATTCTGCAAATATTTTTAACAATTCGAAGGCAAATTGTTGTGTTGTTTTCAAAAAGTAAAACCAAATAAAAACGTTGGAAAACAAACACAGTTTAGCTTACCCATAGTTTAACTTAATTTCTTATAATATACCCATAGCTTTAAATTTCCACAAACTAATTTGAATATTAAATTCATTGGAAATTTAATTACAACTTAGATGGAAACCCTTTGAAACTTAAATTTTTAGCTCCGTTGAAACTTCGCATGACCACTTTAAAATTTAAACTTATTAAAAATTCTTCTTTAAACTTTTTCAACACCTTAATATAAATAGACAAAAAAAAAAACACTTTACCCAACCTTCAAAGTAACACGCTTAACAGCTTTCAGTTAACTTAAAAAAAAACTACAAGAATTTAATTAACTCTTTACCTGACCTTAGTTTGTGTTGAGAGAAAATAATACTTTAAAAAAAATAAAGAATAAAACAAACTTTTTGCACCCTGCAGAAAAAGAACTATAAGAATATGAACTAATTTCCAAGACCATTTTTTCTCTTCCTGACAAAGAAGCAAAATATTCAACGTTTAGAAAGAAAAAAAAGTACAAAAACTATAACTCCACAACTTACACACCCCTTAACACTAGCAGTTAAGAGAGATGGGGGCGGGGAGAAATCATACTCCTATAAAAATAGTGGATCTAAGAAAGCTTCTCATAATTCATTTCTTGGACAGTTAAAACGTTTTCCATGCATTATTTCCATTCTAAAGGTATTTTTTTTTGTAAGTGTGTGTGTGTGTGTAAAATATATTAAGATTTGAGGTAAGGTAATGTGAAAACTGTAAGAAATTTTCCGCACCCTCACAGAAAAAAAAAAAGAGATTCAAAGTAAAATTGAACTCAATTTAACAAAAAAAAAGTTTTTCTAGAAAATAAAGGTTATTTTAGTATGCAAACGAAGCTCAGGTTTTTATAACCTGTCAAACAATTTCAATCACTTTAACAGAGGGACGTTTATAAGTAAATTTCATATTGCTTATATGTACATACGGTATTACGAGGATAAAGCACGTTTTTTAACCCTACTTTGAAATTTGAATATAAGATTGTTTTTATTTTGACACATTTTGAATATTAGGTTTGACACGTTTCATATTGTGTATCTGTTTAGATAGCAAAATAGCTTTTACCTTTAATTTCAATTTGTATTAAAACGTTCGAATTCAAACAAAAATTGTCAGGTTTTTGCTAAGATGACTATAAAAGGTACCTAAAGATGCCGTGTGTAATGTGTACAGGGTATATTTTGGATTATTTTTTATTTATTAAAATCGGACATGTTATTTAAATTAGTAATAACATCCTTGGAGAAAGTCAACTTTTTTATCCCGATGATTTGAATATGCGGCATCATTGCTGAGTTATTATAAACAGTAGGTGATTAGTTGGTAAGGAGTTAGCACCAGCTCAAACATATTTTGTCAATTCCTAAAAAAAGAGATCTTCTGAACTGCGCCAACTGAAGAGGCATCAATCAGCTGACCATCACGTAAAAGATTCTTTCTAAAGCCGATCGTTTACAACCTTATACACAGAACGAAAAAAGTCATCCTATTGACTATTTTGGTAGTCAATTTTCAGCCGATAACTGCGATAGTCAATACAACATTTTTCGTTTGTCAATTTTGGGATCCGAATTTTTTTTACAATTTGGTAGTCAATATGCCACTGTAGTAGTCAATATGACAGCTTTGGTTGAAGGAATTTGAAACTCCAGTTGTCATATTGACTACCGCAGTTGTCATATTAGTCAACAACTTTGGTTGAAAGAAATTGAAACTACGGTAGTCAATATGACAACTGCGTTCGGCAATATGAAAATTTCAGTAGTCAATATGACAACTGCTTTAGTCAATTCGACAACTGTGGAAGTCCATATGACAACTGCGATAGTCAATATGACAATTGCGGTAGTCAATATGACAAATTCGGTAGTCAATATGACAGCTGCGGTAGTCAATTTTGGTAGTCAATATGACAAACTTATTTTTAAAAATTGACTCCTGGATAGTCAATAGAACAATTTTCGATTGTCAATTTTGGGAAGTCAATAGGACAACTGCGGTAGTCAATATAACAATTTCGGGTAGTCAATATGACAAATTCGGTAGTCAATATGACAACTGCGGTAGTCAATATAACAATTCTCGATAGTCAATTTTGGTAGTCAATATGACAAACTTATTTTTAAAAATTGACTCCTGGATAGTCAATAGAACAATTTTCGATTGTCAATTTTGGGAAGTCAATAGGACAACTGCGGTAGTCAATATAACAATTTTTGTTGAAAACCGAAATCTAATTTGACTACTGGGTAGTCAATATAACAATTTCGGGTAGTCAATATGACTACCAAATTTTTGTATTGACTACCACAGTTGCCATATTGACTACCCAAAATTGACAATCGTTCAATAGTTCTATTGACTATCTAGTAGTCAATTTTTAAAAATAAGGTTGTCATATTGACTATTTTGGTAGTAAATGCGACAATTTGGAAAAATTTCGTCTTTACTATTGACGATTGTTAATATGACAACTTTTTCTTCTGTGTAGGTCCATATTATTATGGCTTCTGAATAGGAAAGACCAGTTTGACCAAATATTCACATTACGGCAGATCTAAGAAAAATCTTATGAACTTTAAATCGATACATATTATATATTCATAGATTTCCAGGCAGTGTGTGACAGCAGCTATATAAAAGGGTTTTACAGAGAAATGTCTAGTCTTGGAATCCCTGTCTTACTTGTCGTTTATTGAAATTTCCGACTGATGCTCTTGATGTAAGAAAGGTTGTTCAAAGGGCGATGCACTGTTCTGCGACTTCTTCAACATCGTTTTGGAAAGAATCAACACTACAGGCTCAATCTTCCAAAGATCCTTCCAATTGCTCATATACTCTGATGTGTTTTTGAGCATTGCAACAGAAGAAAAGAAGATGTCTTGAGTTGTCAATTAGGTGTCTAAATGTTTTCCGCAATGAATTGATTATTTCGTTTCGTTGTGCAAATCGAGCCATTATTTTGGTAATAAGTTTGCAATTTTCAAAGGTTGTTCAAAATTAAGTTTATTTATTATGATATGGCAATCCAAACTGAGCACTAATCAAGTTCCAGGTGACAAAAATACCAATTATGAAAAAAACATCAAACGTAGATTGTGGTGTGGTCGGAAATGTTCTCCAATTCTTTGAATGTCTCGAAGTTTTTTCGGACACCTGTTTTTACCAGAGTTTTTCAAGTTCAAATACTACCAAAGTTAAACTAAAATAGAAACACGGTTATCTGAATTGACAGCCCGGCTTCTGCCGAGATGAACTATCCAGCCTTAACATAAACTTTTGTGTCACTCTTATTAGGGTTCAAAGTCAAAGTGGCATTGATGGAAATGAACGGGCTGAAGATCAGCCTTTCATAGCTCACTTGAGAAAAAGGTTAATCCTGCTCTTGGAGCTGTGAAAGGAAAAATGTTGGCAATTTTTCTGACAACATGTGGAACATTCTACCGGACTGTACAGTATTCAGGAAGATATGCACTAACTATAACAAAATGCGTTCTAAAATAAAAAATAATATATTTGGCCAAAAGTGGGTTGAGAACTAGGGCCCAGTGACTTACAACTTTCAACCATTAATGTGTGCTAGTAATGTTGTCAGGAATGGAGAGAACCTAGTGTTTTAAGCCGAATCCGATCGGCTTATTTGTGAAATGACTTTACATAACAAGAATTATTTTTGGAGGATTTGTCAATTCCTCGCAAGAGGCAGACCCACAAAAAACAGCTTTTGATAGCACAGACAGGGTTTGAACCTAAGACCTCTGGCATGACCGTCCAACTAGTCATAACGCCTAGGGTCACTTCAATCTAATTGAGGAGACCATGATGAAAGTGATGGTGTGATTGACTTTCTTTGTAAATTTCCTGCCCTTTTTCAGTTCTAGAACGTCGATCTCGATAAATTTTCAGAGATGAAAAAAACCTGATTTCCTTACTGAACGCGACGAAATGGCCATAGCGTCACTGAATTTAAAGAACAAATCTTTAAGGTCTAGATTATTTTTCCATTAGATAAATTAGGTGGCGCAACAGTCCATTGAGAACTAGGGCCTAGTGACTTACAACTCTCAACCATTCCTGTGTACGAGCAATGTTGCCAGAGATGGAGGGGACCTACAGTTTTTTTTGTTCAAACCGAATCTGAACCTCTGATTTGAGAACGTACTTTTCATGACAAAAATCACTCTTAGAGATATTGTCAATTCTTCGGAAGAAGCCCGTAAAAAAAAAACATTCGATGGAATAGTCAGGGATTGAACCCAAGACCTCTGGCATGACAGTCCAACGCACTAATCATCATGTCATGGGTACTACTTAATTTCTCATTGCTTATGTTAAATAATTGTTTAATGGTATCTGTCAATGATAAGGAAATTGACGAAAAAGATTTTTCTATTTTAAATATCCCATAGGATCCTTTAAACTCGGCCTTTTTCTCCATGTTCTCGAATATAGGTATGTAAAGGGTGTTTTTTAGACGTGTGGTTTTCAAGACGAAATAAACCACATACTGTCTAATGCTATTGACAAGAAAGTTTTATCTTTGCTTAAAAGATGAAAGTCCATCAATATGTTTTATAAATGGTTTCGAATACTTTTTGACATGTGGTTACACTTTGAGGCCGTATGTCACTAATAACGCGCCGCGTTCTCTCTTTCAAGAGGTCAATTGTTTCTAACTTATCTGTTTAAATTAACAATTGCTCATGTTAAATCGGATTATCTTAAAGGCCACGCCCACCGCAGGTCAATCACCAAAGTTTTCTTCAATTAATTGATTGTTTTGATGTGTCGCGTTATTAGAACCATTGTTTTCAAATGTTCTTCAAGATTAATTCTATTCATTATGAAATGGCAACATCAAACTTAGTAAAAATCGAGTGACAGCTGCCAAAGATACCAAATCCGACAAAAGTATTGCCAGATTGAATAAAAAAAACACCCGTTTTATTACAAGAGTATATTGGCTCTGTGAATGTTCCTACCTCCATAGAAGAGTATTACGTTATACAAAAAAATATCCTTTTTATTCAAAAGTAATCCATTAGGATTCCTAAATGATGTTTTTTTTATTCTTTGTATATACATGGAGTGTAAAGTTTTGACAAGGACTACAAAACATTCTATTTTCTTTGACACTCTCACCGACCACCGACCGCTCGCACCGAGCCAATTCCAAAGAAAAGAAGTTCCTTGTTAAATGTCTTCCCAAAAATTATTTAAGTCAACAAGAAAAGTAGCTTAGCTTGTGGTTTTCTTCAGCCTGTTTCCTGTCAATATATAAAAACCTACCTATTTAAAAAATAAAAAAACCCACACAAAAAGGTACGAGACAGAGTACTTTTTTTGTTGTTGTTGTTAAACACATGACGAAGGTACATCGACTTTTTTCTCTCTTATTTCTCCTGAACCATTTAAGAGTTTTTATTTTTCTTTTTAAAGTTTTTTATCTTCAAATGAATAGCTGATCAAGGGGTGTTGAAGTTGACTACCTTTTCGGTTGGGATCTGTGTGGGTATAGGTTTATATATTGGAGGTTCCACCACCCCAGAGAGTTTTATAGAAAAGAGAGAGGACGTTGAAATGCACTTGGATATTCATTGGATTTTGCTATTTTATAAACAACCCCAGGATAATCTTTTTCACTTTACCAGCTCTAGCTGTATAGGTTATAGAGATAGGTAAGTGAAGGTATATGGCAAAAGAAAGTCCAAAAGAGTTTGGGTAAAGGTAGGTAACGAACAAAGTACCTATATATAGTCATTGTAAATATAAATTTAACTATACGATATAGTGAAGTCGTCGTCCTCAACATGAGTCCTATAGCCTTTTCACCACTATTCCATATCCAACCGACATACACCAACCAACGACCGACCCACTGCACTAATGTAAAATTAAAAATTTGAACTTTATAGGTAAACTGGTGCAATATTTCTTATTATATGTATATGTGTATATGTGTGTGGGAAATTATTTCCTTGTTATATAGACGAGGCATATAAAGGTACCTAGGATACAGTTTTAAACAAAAAGGAGACAGGACAGAAGTCTTGAGAAGTCTGAGCGTGTTTCGGGAATTGGAAGAGTTAAATATTTAGGATGAATATAAAACGAATTTATGGGTGCTATTGCTATTTTTTGGAAGGTTTTCAAAAATAAATTGAATGTGGAACATTTTAAATTGTTTGAAAAGTTTCAATTTCAATATACCGAATATCAGTTAATTTTATATTCTAGGTTAAGTATGGTCATAAAACGATTAAGGACTTTATATAGCCTCAAAGGTCCATTTAGTTTAATTTATTGTTTGTGTTATTTTATTTTTATTTTTAAGTATCTTCGTGACTCATTAATATTTGAAGACTTAACGTGTTTTAAAATGTTTGATGTCCATATCTTTATGTAACAAAAATGCGCTTTCAATCCAATATGGGGTTTATTTTGATATTAAAAAAAGAGTATTTCTTCAGAGAAAAATCAATGAATTTTAACTTAAAGAGGAAGGTACGCCATTAATAATAAAAAGTTATATCAGTTTACACAGCGGCAAGCCGCTACCATCACGGTTACGGTTAGAGAACCATATCCTTCCCATAACTAAACAAAATTCGCACATTTGTGGATGCAGTTTATCGATAACTTCACGAATTTGTATATTTGACGTCTTGAGTGGCCTCAAAGAAGCAAACAAATCACAAAATTGCTATTGTTTTTTAGATTGGGGCACATAACGCTGAGGTCCGATTTGTCGAATTGAAAATGTCGACATTTTTCGATGTTTAAAGGTCCCAAGAATTTAATTCAACCAACATTGAAATTGAAATCTGGTAATTTAAGAGTAATTTAATGCCACGAAGAATAACGTTTTTGACATCTGGTAAAATTTTGAGAAAAATCGAAGTTTTAGTTTTCTTATGAAAAAAGTAAAAAAACACTACTTTAGGTTTACAAAAATTGATTTTGGACACAAAATAAAACAAAAAGGCCTTCAATATCAACGTAATAATACATTTCATTAAACTTCTGATATTAAACTAAAATATTTTATTCATAATAACAGAAAATAAGTATTACCGATTTTTTACCGTTAGCTTTGTCACAGTAAAAGCCGTTTTTTAAATATATGGCTGTTCATAAAACTAGCAGTGCATGACAAAGTACTAGATTTATTACGTAAGAAGTAAAAGAAATTGTAATAAGTTATATGAAAGTTTTAAAAATAATTAGCTTACAATTAGTTTTTTGTTGCATAAGCATTGTCCACTAAAACCTG
This sequence comes from Eupeodes corollae, assembly GCF_945859685.1. Classification (NCBI taxonomy): domain Eukaryota; kingdom Metazoa; phylum Arthropoda; class Insecta; order Diptera; family Syrphidae; genus Eupeodes; species Eupeodes corollae. The sequence continues at coordinate 141,702,015 of NC_079147.1, read as the reverse complement.
ACACCTTTCGACTGGTATTGCGTTCTACGAATCACGCACTGCTTCCAACAATTATTTCGAATTCTAGGATTTTGCTTTATGAACTGCGTTGTTAACATCCCCCCACAAATTGTAGATGGGGTTAAGGTCGGAGGATTGAGCGGGTCGCTCTATAACGGATAACTTCTTCTGCGCAAACCATCAAATCAAATGGGGTGGCGCAACAGTCCGTTGTGAACCAGGGCCTAGTGACTTACAACTCTCAACCATTCCTGTGTGCGAGTAATTTTGTCAGGAATGGAGGGGACCTACAATTTTATGCCGAATCCGAACGGCTAGTTTGAGAAAGCACTTTTTCATGACAAGAATTCTCTTGAAGGATTTGTCAATTCCTCGCAAGAGGCAGTACCCGCAAAAATTATTTTTTTTTTTAAATTAAGGTGGCACAGGCAGGGATTGAACCCAAGACCTCTTGCATGACAGCCCAACGCACTAACCGTCATGCGACGGGTACTACTGCGCAAACCATGGTTTTGCCTTTTTTGATGTATGCTTTGGGTCATAGTCTTTTTGGTATACCCAAACCAACGGCATTTCCTCCTCAGCATAGGGTTACATAACCTCCTCGAGAATGTTCACATACTGGGTGGCATCCTTTATACCCCCATGAGATAAATAAAACCGACCCCGTAATATGAAAAGCAAGCTCATATCATCATTTTTTCTCCACCATGCTTCACTGTTTTTATAGTGTACCGTGGATAGTATGCTGCATTTTAGAGTCTTCTCACATATTCTCGACGACCCTTGGACCCAAAAAGGACGACTTTGCTTTTATCGCTTCACAGAACATTCCTCCATTTCTCTTTTGCCCAATCTTTATGCGCTTTAACAAACTACATTGTCTTTGCGTCTGAATTCGGGCCGGTAGCTTCGCTCTTAAATGACGTCTTCTTATTGTGACAGCGCTAACAAACAGTTGAAATCCATTTCTTATTTTCCTAGAGCCTATGGAAGGGTTCTGTTTTGCTAACTGAACAATTTTTCTGTCATTTCTTTCAGTAGTCATCATTTTTGGGCCTGACTTTTTCGGTTTATTTTGCCATTTTAAGGCGTTACTGAACATTTTTGCTGAGCAGCCTAGGATGTCTTGAATATTTTGGTAGGTTTTTCCCTCCAAACGCAGTTTTCGAGTTTCTTCGGTGCAGTGTCTTGACCGTCCGATTGTTTATTTTTGAGCTAATATTTATTAATTTTTTATATGCTAATAATGTACAAACACTTTAATTTTTTATATAGTATAATATTTACTTACTGAAAAATAAAAAAAAAATATTTTTAACACTTTATACTCTATATCCAGACAGTTTGAAATAATGGGTGTTCACCGGGAAAAGTAGTGTATAGCTTCAAGCTAAAAGCCTCTTATATTAAAACGAAAGACCGTTCGAGGAAGTAACATGTCAATTTTTTTGTAAAAATTTCCGTTCTTAAAATAATTGACAATCTAATAAAATGTGACCAGCATTGCTATTTTTATGAACACAACTGTATATTTGTTTTTGTTAGGGGTTTTTCATCAATCTTTCTTGAATTTTCTGAGCTCCAAATGTGACAATTCTGCTTGTTAACTAGGCTACGTTAACAAGCAGAAGTCACTCAGTCGACAGACCCACGGCGGTGCTCACCAAAAGTTTCCTTCAATGAATTGAATGTTTCCAATTGATTGTAACATTATGTGCAGCTACATTTTTTAAGAAACATGGACCAATGATTCCTCTGCCAAAAGAGCATAGCAAACAGTAACTTTTAAAGTATATAAAGGCATCAATAATGATCACTCAAAAAATGATGCTTACTAACGTACCCATTCAATCAAAAATCTGCTTTTTTTCTCGCCGCAAGCAGTGTCGGTGCCCATCTCGTTTGAGCTTATTTACCAAGAGCTTAGTTTTGTAATCCCACATATTAAGATCTTTCCTCGAAATCTTCTATGAAGTGGATGGGAAGAGGTCTAATTGTTGTTCTTGATGCCGGATGGCCTCATTTCGGTTTTCTTCGATACTCTTCTCCACAACAGCAATAGTGTCTAAGTCTATGCGGATACGAAAAAGTCATAACCTCCAAAGAGTAAAAGTGTTGCAATACCGATCCATTGTTGCCCGATTTGCCGCCTCTGCTGATCGATTACGTCGACCGAAAATTTAACGCAGCGCACGACTCATCCCACAAACTAAACCTTTCAAGAAATAATAAATCTTAACGATTTGCAAACTTTGTTCACGAGTAAGTCTCTTCATCATAAAATATCAATACTGGGAATAAATCTAGTGACAGCTGTTAGAAAGACGATTTCCGAAAAAAGGACTGCCAGATTGAAAATCACACGCCCCAAAAAAAAAGCACCAGTTACACAAAATTATTACCTAACCGTTCTTTTGTAAAACAATATTTCTTGAAATAAAATTTCCAGTAATAAAAATTGACCCGGTAATTATTTTTTTTCCAGGTTTAAGTGTTTGTTGGCCTTATGTAGTTTTTAACACCAACCAAATACCCATTTTTCTTCAGCCCTGCCTACCTCTAAGCATCATATTTAATAACTGCTGACTTTGCCTGAAAATAAAATAAAATAAAAATGTTTTCTCAAGATTTCTGCTCAAAATACCATCTAATTATTATATGCATTTAATTCAAAATATTCTTTCTAATTAAATTCAATTAGTCAAACTCAAGGGAGCATATTTTTTAACAAATTAGAGTTTAAATTTCAACCACCATCATCTAAATAAAGAATCATATCTCTAACTCTCCCTTTTTTCATCATAATAATCATCATCATCATTATAGACAATCCTTGCAATGCAAACGACGACAATTATTACAGAAGACTAATTCCTTAAGTTTCATTTAAAAAATACCTTTAGTTTATGCTTGAATCTAAACTTATGATATCTTAGAATGAAAGGCAAGAAAATAAAACTATAGCAAATGATCGCTCTCCCACTAAGTGATAAAAAGAATCCCCTAAAAAATTGCCAAAGGATTTAGGCTAAGAAAAAACCTAGAGAGTTAACAAACACACAGACAAAGTGAGTGTAATTATAGGTAACTGATAGAACTCCAGATTTGGAAAAAATCTTGAATTAATTTTTGTCTGCCATCTTACCTTTCTGTCGACGACGACGTTCCTATCGTCGTTTTCGACTTTTATCGCATGAAAAAGGATTCAGAATAAAATCTTATAATCTTATTTTGGTCAATGAAAGAGGTGAAAACTTCTTAAGCTCTTAATTTAATTACGCAGAAAATGATTTTTTTTTTCAATTTGGTGAGTTTTGGGTTGCAGAGAAAGTTTTTTCTTCGTTTTATTTTTCTTCTTTCAACTAATGGATTTAGAAAGTTGACACTTTATCAGAATATCAGGAACATTTTCTTATGTCTATACCATTTTCTATATATGTACATGGGTCTTGTTAAACGAAAATTTAATTTTCGAAAATTAAGCAAAAGGATGTATTGAAGGCTACTACATGTATAATTATTGTACATGTGTTGAAGGAATTCATTTTCAGACTTAGATGAAACTGTTGACCTCGATACAATTTAGAAAATTATTACATAAAGATGAAAAAAGTAGTGTTAAACCTTCTAATCTTAATTGGTATTTCTTATTGAAATTACACTTTAGATTACGGACACTTGGTTTTTTTAGTGAAATAACACCTAAAAAAAATTAAAGTAATATGACTTTTCCGTGATGTAGCGTGATGGTTAGTGCGTTGGACTGTCATGCAAGGGGTTTGGGTTCAATCCCTGCCTGTGCCACCTAACTTTTGTCAGGGAACTGCCTCTTGCGAGGAATTGACAAATTCTCCAATAGCCATTCTTGTCATGAAAAGTGCTTTCTAAAATTAGCCGTTTGGATTCGGCATATAAACTGTAGGTCCCTTCCATTCCTGACAACAGTACTCGAGAGTTGTAAGTCACTAGGGCCTGGTTCTCCATGGACTGTTGCGCCACCTAATTTATTTTATTTAGTATTTAAAACTTAAAACTTAATAGTATAATCAAATTTGAAAAAACAAAAATAAGGTAACAGTTGGTAACAGTTATGATGAGCATTTAGTCAAATCTACCCATTATATACAATTTTACCACAAGTAACCTAGAACATGGTTTTAAATCTGATGTTATTTACACTCAAATTTCTAAAGCTTTTCAAAGCGTCAACCATGACAGCTTAACAGCTTCCCCTGGAGTTCCCCAAGGAAGCCACCTTGGACCCTTACTCTTTCTACTTTTTGTTAATGATATTCCTCACATCATTAAATCTTTTCTTTGTCTTATGTTTGAATAGCTTAAATGTATTGAACTTGTATCTGATGAAATAGTTTAGTTAGCTTGTGTTCTACACACCAGTTATATCTTTATACATACGTCTAAATGTGATTATATAATCTTTGGTCGGTACTTTGAATTATTAAACTTTACTCATTCAATAAATGGTGTCAATCTTTACATTTGGTTTTATATCTCGTAATACCAAAGAATTTTCCGAAATTTTTACACTCAAGGCTGCTATTACTGTCAATATACATGAGTATTGCTGTGTAATATTGTACCCTCTGCATTCAAATCGACTTTAAACCATTCAAAAACGATTTCCTAGAATAGCAGTGCAAAATGTAATCGTCTTGACCTGAAATAATTAAAAACCCAAAAGACGAAACTATGAGATAGTTTTCATTCGTGATTATCATTATTAAATCAATTGCTCCTTTCTTTTTGAGTTAGTAAAATTGTAGTGTCTTTTAAGAGAGCTTCTATTACGTAATTTGTTTTTGAACAATTTTATAGATTAAAGTACAGGCTCAATGAGCCGATAAGACGATGCTTGAAAAAAGGCAAATCTAGTATGTAGTTCTATTGAATTTCAAAATCAATAAATAAAATACTAATACTAGTAATTACAAAAATCGTGAGGTCTGCTTAATTTAAGAAATGACTGGAAAAATAAATTAATTTTAGAAATAATGTTTACTCATTTGGGGGCTTATTATCGGAAAAGTTGCAATTGATTTACGCAAGGCCAAATATAATAGATAGCGCTTTAGATGCAGAAATCACTTTTAAAGAATTTGTAACAGTACAGTAAGTTCTTTAGTTCTGGATCTAACGAAATACCGGCGTAATCTGGTCGAAATGCATCTTTATCATTCAAGAAAAAGCTTTTTCAAGTGCCCAATTATTAGGAAGGTTATCCATACCATCTCGCTAATTATATGGGTATTTCGATCCTGAACGCTCGTTTACAAATGTATACGTATATCTTTAACAATAGCTTCAGAAAGTGTTTCAGTAGTGAGTTTCAGTATGGATTTGGGAAGAGTATTCTACAATGGATATGAAAAACTGGGACAGAATTACCTGAGAATCTTATACAAATTTTAAAAAACCTTTGGAAAAACTATATCGAAACTAAAATGGAGTCATTAGAAATGCTGCTGAGATATCTGCTAATCTAGAGACTAAGCCCTTAGCTTTTTGAGCTATTTGTTGATGACATCGTTGAATGGTTTTCTTGTGGTGTGGTGTACAGAAATCTAAATATTTAGGTCGAAAATATGCGGCCAATATAACTTTGTTAGCAGACTCCTCGTCCTCTCTTCAAGTATGATAAACAGATTATAGACTTCTGTGAACATTGTATCTGAGAGGTAAATACTCAAAAATCTAAAGTTATGGTTTTTCAATAGAGCTCTAGTAATGATTCCACTAGACGACCATTGGTTACATGTCAAAACAAAATCGGGATTTGTTAAGGAGTATAACTATCTAGGAATGCAAATAACATCTCCAAGTAAAATCCAATGCTGTCAGAACAGACCCTGTACAAACTCAAAGAACATCTTCAATAACAATTATATTTCAATTAGTGCCAAATATAAAGTGTTTAATGTGTTTAACAGCAAAAGCAATATTCTTTTATAGTGCACAAGTCTGAGGTATTAAGAAGTATGAAAACGTCCAAATATGCTGCGTTTCTTCACAAAAAGAAATATTCTTGTTAGCAGTAAACACCCCAAATTACATGAACTATTTAGAAACTTTATTATCTACCCTTTAAATGTTCACTCTTAAAATAAGTGAAGAGTTTTTAGTGAGACTATAAAAAATGCTTGAACATATATTACTAAAACTTGTACTGATAGAAGCTATTCGGTGAAAAATGCTCTTTTCTTGGTCTTGTGGCAGGATGTGGAAGGACATTAAACTTATGTGATTGCAACCAACTCAATGTTGTTCAATATTGTTCATGCTGTCGCCGGAAATGAAATTTATACATTCATCGAACACGCCAGGTCTTCGAATTAGAGATCCATCAATGTTTCCATCAACTACAACTTTAATGAGCTTAATTACTTTAAAGAAGATTATTCTACAAAAATTATTAGCACTATTTTCAAAGTCAGAAGAGAATTGTTAAATATCAATCACATCACATTTCATTTAGGAATAATTTTCAGGAGAATATCCCTGGAAGGTATCACATTTTTAAGGAAGACTTTATTTTAGGAAAAATGTCTTGCAACAAAGAGGTGAGAAAGGTTTGCTAAAAGAAATGAGTGGGTACGATGCTAACATAGAATTTCGGTATAAAGAAGTCTGAGTTTACAGTGTATTGAAATACAGAATTCAATACTTACTAAGCACTATGACGAAACATTATCATACACAATTCGTACCGGATTGCGAAAGTAGGACCCTCTACCAAAAAACCTTACGTGAACATAAAAACTTATAATGAATTTTTGTCGAAAATGTAGGTTTTTAGGTTGTTCCGTTTAAACGGTAAATTCTACAAAAAAAGTTTGCCAGCGCTTAGAAGTAACAGCGGTTTTAAAAATGTCAACTTTTACCACAATATGGTCATTGTACCTTGTACTCCTTTTTCAATTTCGTGAAGTAAAATCTTTCGATGAATTAACACAACATTCACTTTTTCGGATCCCAAACTTGAACAGAGCTTCGACTTCTCAGGAATTTGATGCTCTGTCTAACTCCATCCAATGAATTGTCTACCTGTATCCTCACACTTAAATCGTTATTATCCTTACACTGAAATTGTTATGTTCACAATTCTTCGTGGCTTCTCCATTCGGACCAGACAAAACTAAACTATTCAGCTTGTTAGTTAGCCTACTCGAATATCAGACGTTAACGGCAGAGCAGAAAATACACTTGACTTGTTTTTCACTTCTGATCCTGTTAAGTACATAATCAATGTATTGACGCCTCTAGGCACATCGGACCACAGTGTCGTATCTACTAATTTCTCGTGTCAAACAAATCCAGTTGAAGTAAGAGCTCCAAAGAGAACAATTTGGAAGTACGAGAAAGCCAACTGGAACGGTCTCAATAATTTCTTAAGGATCTTTAACTGGTCATTATGCTTCCTCGGTATTGACGTAGACTCCAGTACAGATATGATTACTGGGAATGAAAACTTTTATCCCGAATAGGTTTAAAAGTATTGAACCTTAGACTATATAATAGTTCGATTTGAGCTGGAAAGAAGTTATCAAGGAAAGAGAGGTGAGCTTTCGGTGTTTTAAGGCAAACCCAAATGAGGAAAACCGGAAAATGTTTAAACAAGCCAGGAATGCCTGCAACGCCCATATTCGAAGGAGCAAATTTTTGCATGACCAAAATTACGGCAAAAAATACTGCAATGTCCCAAACGCAGGAAGAATTTTGGCCATTTGTAAAAAGCATGAGGAATTCTTCGGTTCCTACGCTTGTTGTTAATGACACTATTTTAGTAAGTCAAAAACCAGATAGTGTCATGACCCAAAGTTCTTGAACCCTTAAATGATTCTATGGGACCAATCTTTTTTCGTACTTGAACTGTGGCGAGAGTTCTTAAAGATCTCAACATTCATAAATCCGCTGGTCTGGATAGTATCCCCGCTATTATTCTGAAAAGGTGTCCTTCCGCGCTAGCAAAACCAGTGCGGATAGAAAACCACAATTGTCCAGGCCTATTCCCAAAACAGGCGACTCTGCTTCACCCTCCAATTACCGATCGATTGCACTTACGTCTCTTCTCTCTAAGGTCATAGAGACACGCTGATTAATTATCAGCTTAAGAAATATCTTGAGCAACGGAAGCTTCTTAATGACCGGCAATACGGTTTTCGTAGCAATAGGTCCACTGGTAATCTCATGGTTCATCTCACCGAACAGTTTTTTATATCGTTTTGGAGAAAGTGAGGTCATTACACTTAATATTTCCAAAGCATTTTGCTCAAAAATGTGTGCTTTTGGTATTGACGAATCTCTTCTTGTAGGATTAGAAAGTTTTGATGTTAAAAGGGTTACTTAGTACTTAGTTATTTTTTAAATATCGTTAGTGGCTTAAACTTCAAAGAACCTAGGGCTAGGATTCAACTTTGCAACCATTTCCTTGGTTTGATAAATTGTATGTCTATTTTGACTAAACTATATTCACAAAATTTGCTTGCTTAAGTGCAATGAAAAAGCATGTGCAACTTAAGACATTTAAAAAGCATCTTGAAAATAACTTTATCAAGTGAGGTTTGATGACACAATTTTCGAATTGAATGAATGGAAACATTCATATTAGCGTAACCATGTTCAAGAACGTTTCGGAACTCTTGATTGCCTTCTTTCGCTAGACTCTTGCCTCCTCTCCTCTCTGAGGAATGTTCGTTCTTGTGGTTTTAGGATTATAGAAAGTCTGTGATTCTTTTCAAACCGACATATTTATGACGAAATATAAAGTGAAAGTTTAAAGCTTGTGTATTTCATTTACATTTCATGATTTGCATTACAAAATGACCAATTTTTAAAATAAAATGTAAAATTGTATAAAGTCTCTCCGATATTAAATTTCTCTAAAAATACATGTTCCCAATTAATTTTAAATCAAAATCTTTAAAAACTTTTTTGAAATCATATAAATGCTGTACGATATAAAGATGGAGGTACCTTAAAAATTACAAAGTCATAGGCTTTTACTTTGTTTACATCTCCACACACACACACACTTACATTATAATATGAATTTAAATTCACAATCCTTATACTCGTATAAGCCTGCTATGGATATAATGGCTTTTAGCAAAATTCACTCTCTCATCCTGATGTTCCTATTGTTGGCACAAGGTTATAGTACCTTCTAAACTAACTATCAACCCTTCCACTATACTTTTTATACGAACATATACTCGTATATAGAAGAACATAGGTAAGGTAGAACGCGTCATACTTCACTTTTCCCAGCCTCTTTATCAACTTAACCAGAAACCAGAAGCTAGAGCATATTATATGTCTTATACCGGGTCGTTTTCAAGCCATAACATTTTGAGGTCATGTAACATTCTATTATAATACCTTTACGGGGATAGACCCTATGTTTTTCCATGGCTGTGTGTTTTTTCGTGTGGGGTGCTGTGGGGGATGTTAAAAAGAGTCAGAGCGAGCGGTTACTTTGTAATCACAGGCATCTCTACATATTATGTATATAAATGGGCGGGCGGATATGACGAGCAGGTAGGCGTGCAAAGAGCACTCATGGAGTATTGTGTTATGTTTTGCTACTACGAGTATGCCCTGCCATTACTATATGTTGCTCAGGCTCTATGCCTATCATATTTTTGCTATACTGTTTTCTAGATGTTGTTGCTTTGGAAACTGTGATGCTCGTAATGAGCTCGCTTACCTTATACACGGATTCCACCAGGAATATAATTTAGAGATAGAAAAAAAGCTAAAAATATGCGGCTGGATGTGTCACAGCTAACAGGGTTTTTACGGGTATATACGATAGTGATATGTCGAGGCAAGGTATAAAACGGAATTTAATAAGGGTGTAAAATCTGTTTTACACTGTTGATTGCAATTACAAGAGTATTTTGTTTTTTCGTTTTCAGTACTTTTTTTTATCTGGCTTAAAAATGTTCTTATGATGGTTAAGAGTTCCATAATATGTACATTGTTAATTGTTATACTTATGTTTAGTGTTAATATCAGAATCTATACTAGGATTTAATTTAAGTCTAGGTGTCTTAAGCCATTTTGTTGAAGCCAGTTTAAATTTTAAGATTAATTTGCTAATCCAAAAGCCAATTGTTTAATCCAAGTTAAGAACTTTTTTAGCATAGCTATTAAAAGCAGCGCCCCGCAGCGTTACCATAATTTATTTTAGATAAATTAGGTTAGCATAAAAAAAGTTTGCAGTGAGCCAACTTTAAAAGATGGATAGATACTGTCATGGACTTTTTTTTAGAACTATTTAACGTGAATAATTATCTAATACATTATTTTAGCAAAGCTTTAACCGTTTCCGTAGCGCACTCAGTGGAAGCTCTTTAAAGTAAAAAAATCCTTAGTTTTGAAACATTCTTTATTTCTTCTCTGCTTAGCGTGACGTTATACAGCTCATAGCCTGTCTCAATAAATGGGCTTTGTACCACCGAAACAATTATTCAAATCGGATTAGTAATTCCTGAGAATCTCTTCAGCCTAATAATTTTAGTGTAGATGTAAAATTCTTTTAAAGATTATTACTATTGTATAATATTTTAAAATTGAAAACTTGTGGAAAAAACCTTTCACTTAGTGCTTCAATCCTCCTTTCCATTAATTTTGTTTTTATTGAGATATTGTTCAGATTGTTTCTGATTTGTTCCACATTCATTTTTTTTCGAATTTCGACCAAACAAATCTTTTTGTAAACTCGAATTTTAGTAAATGATTCTTAACTCTTTTACTCTTGAAAAGGTTCCAAATGCTTGGACCTCTATATCAACAATTTGACTAGACGAATGGAAATATATAGCTTCCTGCTTCCTCGAAGCTCACTTACTTAATTAAAATTTTAAGAAGTGTTATAAGCTTTGGCTGTGACCAGAAAGAGATTGAAGATTTATCAAGTAAAGCCTTTGAGTGTATCGAGTAAATTTATCAGGCCAGAGGAAAAACGAAGACAAAATCTTACAAATCTTCGTTGAATACTCTCTATTCTGTCAATATGAACGGAATAATATTTATGGCGACTAAACAACGCAAGCGTTACCAAAACTTGCCCTGACAAAAAAAACATACCGAATTTTAGTAAAATATTGATCACGGGACTCTCGGGAAAATCTTTAGACGAAACGACCAGTAAACACTAATTTTGAGTCTAGTACAACACCAGGGTCAGAGAAATTTGATTGTCTATTTAAACGTGACGAATTCAACATAAAATCATCATTAATTATGTAATATTTCCGTGTACAACATATTTTCCTACATTTTTCAATATTGCACCATTTCGAAAACTGATTTAGGCTGTAGCTCCTAACAATCCTTGACAGAGTTAAAAATTCTACAAATTTGCGATTGAATCAATTAAAACAGAAGGCATACCATCAATAAATAAAATAAACAGCAATGGATCAAAATGACTCCCTTGCGGTACACTAAAATTGACTTTTAATTATTTTATATCTTATATCTTTCTTTAAGATTTGACGAAATCCACATAACAAAACGGTCCTTAAGTATTTATTTATTATTTATTAAGAAAAATATGACATAATTTGTCAAATGTCTTTGCTAAAGTCTGTAAAGATGCAACTGACTTGAGAGTGTTTTTCAAATGTATCCAAACAAAAAGTAGAGAATGGTAATAAAATAGTAATTGCGCATTTTTGTTAACAAGAACAATAATAAGAAATTATGTCACAAGCAAGGGCTTCCAACAATTTAGACAATTTCAAACCTTTGTTATGGATTGGCGTTAGTTTTATAAGTATTTAGACCTGATAACTTAAAACATTTCAAAGACCCTTTGAAAAGAATGAACACTATTGGAATTTTTCAACATAAATGATTGTATTGGATCAGGACCATGACTGACACATTCATTTAGCTTTAAAATATTGTCACGTATAAAGGCCTCAGAAATCTAAAAGTAATGGATGTAAGATGACTGCATCCTTATGTTTTTGAAGAAATAAAAGAAGAGGTGCTTGCAGAAGCTATATGAGAAAGCCAACTGAGACGGTCTCAATGAATTCTTAGGGAACTTTAACTGGTCACTATGCTTCCAAGATAGTGACATGGATTCTAGTGCAAAAATCATTACAAACTTAATTCTTTGTATAATGAGACATTTTATCCAAAATAGGGTAAAATCTATCAAACCCAAAGAAAACTCATGGTTTGAGAGGTTACTAGGATTAAAAATGTAAGTTTCCAGAATTACAAAGCCAACCCAACTGAGAAAAACCAGAATTAGTTCAAACAAGCTAGAAAGCCTTGTAACGCCTGACCAGAAATTACGCAAAAAATACTACAATGTCCCAAAGGTAGTACATATTTCCGATCATTTGTAAAATTTGCTGTTAATTTGACGCTGCCAGAAATTACGCAAAAAATACTACAATGTCCCAAAGGTAGTACATATTTCCGATCATTTGTAAAATTTGCTGTTAATTCGACGCTGCCAATGAGTGACATGACTCCTCCTGTACTTGAAAGCGTAAACAATTCTATAGGACAAATCTTCTTTCGAAAGGGTTCAGTTACTAGAGTACTTACAAATCTTGAAATACACAAATCCGCTGACCCGGATAGTATCTCCGCTATTGTTCTGAAGAGGCGTTCTTCAACGCTGAAAAAACCACTGCGTAAGTTTTCCATCTGTCGTATTCTACAGGTCTCTTCCCGAGTGGATGGAAAACTGCATTTGCTCATCCCCTAACTATCGTCCAATAGCACTTACGTCCCTTCCTTCCAAGGTCATGGAAACGCTGATTAATTATCAGCTTAAGAAATATCTTGAAGAACGGAAGCTTCTTAATGACCGGCAGTATGGCTTTCGTAGTAATACATCCACTGGTGGTCACATGGTTGATCTCACCGAATAGTGAAACAAATCCTTACTTCGTTCTGGAGAAAGTAAGATTATTGGACTTGATATTTCAAAGTCATTTGATAAAGTTTGGCACCAAGCTCTTTTATCGAAAATGCGTGCATTAGGTGTTGACGAATCCCTTCTTCGTTGGGGGATAGAAACTACCTTTCAGACCGTTCAATTAAGAAGTATTGGACGGATTCAAATCTGATATTCACAAAATAAACGCTGGTGTACTCCGTTTTGTCACCGACACTTTTTCTTATTTTTATAAATGATCTTTTGTAAGAATCTTCTTATCCGCTTAATTGTTTCGTTGATGACAGTACCCTCAGCTTCTCATATTCGTTTTTAGATTCGCATCCTTGTGCTTCGGATGTGAAATACCAACGGCAGTGTATGATAAGCTCATTAAATTCTGATCTTTCCACCATTGTCCAATTGGGAATCAAAAACCGTGTAGAATTTAATGCTTCGAAAGCTCAATGCTGTCTCATGTCGCAAAAGCGTAACCCTCCCACAATGCCTTTTTCCATGAGTGGTACTTGCATCGAGGAGACTGAACAATTATAAGTCCCAGGTATGTGCTTTAGAAACCACTTGTTGTGGAGTAATCATATATTTGACATTGCCAAAAATGCTGCTAAGTATTAAAGTTTTCTCCGACGATGCAAGAAGTTTTTTACCCCTTCTGATCTGGCTATAATTTACAAAGTTTTTATTCGTTCAAAACTTGAGTATCACTTTCATATGTGGGCTGGTGGTCCAATAACGTACATGAGTTTTCTGGATAGAATTAAAAAACGAGCTCTCTTACCGAGAAAATTTGGTTATTTTGAACAGCGCCGTATGGTCTCATGCCTGTCAATAACTTATCGTTATTTTTTTTAAGCAATGCCCTTATTGAAATAGCCAGTTGCGTTCCTCCACTTAAACAATTCAACCGTTATACCCATTCTGCTAGGAATGCCTATCATTTTTACCCTTGAGCCCAATTTTGGCTCAATATTTCCGACTCATTACAATGTGCAGACATTCGGTTTCTCCTTTGTAATCCTATCCTCCCTTCCTAATTGCTCGCACTGTATTTAATCACTAAAAGGGTATTCATAACCCCTTTAGTGCGCGCACAATATAAAAAAAATCCGAGTCTCAATAAATAATTGCACTAATGTTGAAGAATTAAGAAAATAGGCCTAGAAATCAAAAATCAAACTTCCTGTTTTTAAATTATAAGTATTTTAAATTTTGGAACAGGGGAGAATTTTGAAAACAGCGGTTTGTAATTTTTCGTCGATGTATTTTGAAATTTCTAATGCAATACAGACGTTAAAAGTCAACGATGATTAGATGCTTCGTCTTCAATTTTAAGCTACAAATATACTCGAATTGGGTTTTTCAAATTACATATTTCAAGACAAAGACAATTTTCTTATCCGTGATCATTCGATCTAATTGCCTTTCTTGACTTTTTTTAAATATAAGAGAAATAGATATGAAGCAATAGTTATTGTACTTTTGTCGCAAGCTAAAACCTTAAATTGTTTCATACCTTATTTTGATTTTTTCTAAAGTTTTGGGGTTTAGTAAAACCTACAATGTCCATAAGATAAAAAAGATGGTTTGGTACAAAAATATATTTTTATAAAAAATTCATAAAAGAAATATCTTTGTTTATTCATTTTCAAAAGCAATGCATTTGCGTGTCCAATTTGCAGGTTAAAAACCACAAGAAAAATGTTCCTTAAAAAAAATCTGAAAAGCAAACAGAAAAATTAAAGAAAAGTCCTGCTGGCTGAATGAATCCTTTAAATGGCAAAAGTATACAAAGAACAAAAATGTGTACCTCTATAGGTGTACATATAAATTGCCTTTTCCTCTACACACAAAAATAAAACTCTTTAGAGGCTCTCTTCTGCTTTTAAGCTTGATTTTTTCTTTTATGTGCTGAATGTTTTCATATTTTCATTTTTTGAAAATATAAAAGCTTTGCAAGCAAATCAAAAATATACATATACAGGTACGAAAGCAGCAAAAGAAAAAAATGAGTAGAGTCCATCCTTGAATGAATTGAGAAAATGAAGAGGAGCCAAGGACCCTTTACCCTTTTTTGTTTTGTAGATGTGGAAAGAGAGTTTATAGATGTTGGTTGACTGGCCAGGCTTCTGATGCTATGGCTTGAAGTGAATTTTAGTTTTTGGTTTGGGAATGGTGCGGTTGTTGGAAAAGATGAATGAACACAAAAATGGCAGTGTCCAGTGTCGGAGTGGCCTACGAATGATGAAATGTAACTTAAGTTTTTTCTTAAATATTTCAAGACTCTTAAAAACCTGAGAGCTTATAGCTTTTTCTTTAATTTGTTTGCAGATATGTAACATCTTTATGCTATAGAAGATCGACTTTCATTATATAATACGTCAAGTTATTCCAGGCTTAATTTACTGAATGATAAAACCTAATTGGGCCTCGGGAAGACCTGATCTGCCACTGCTTTCGCCCTCGTTTTCTATTCACTAGAATTGCTAATAGTTTGTTGCTGTTAAGGATTATAGCCACAATGAAAAATAAAACATTAAATTATTCTTACAACAAAAGATTATGGTTTCACTTGAATTCATTTTTATATTTTTTGAGAAATTGGTATCTCGTGGAAAAATGCACCTATTTTTATATTTTATTTATATCTTCATAAATTGTTAAAACATTCCATTCAATTTGGCACAAAACACAACTACATCAGTAAACCTAGAGTAGTCGTATCCTATAACGAGTAGAGTGATGGTAGGTATAGAATAGATCTAATGGCTTATGGTAAATATGGAGTGGCATTAGCCAAAAGCCAACGAGTGCCTATGCGGTGATGTGATAGGATGTGGGTCTGGGTGAGTTTAAGTTCGGTCTACATAATTTTCAGTGATGGCCTTTTGAGTTTTTGAAGCAAATATTTGCTTCAATCAAAATGATGAATTAGATTGAATACTGAAAAGTACTTCAGACTGTGATCCTCTTTTCTCTATTTGTTATAAATATAATGTATGTAGGGTTTAGTGTGTAGGTTAATGTCTGAAAGGCTATTCAAATGCATCTGACCGCAGATAAACCCTTTGTTGATGAAGTTTGATGAACCTATAGTATATATCTGATTTATTGTGGAGTGTGATTTCGTTTGCGTTTGTCAAATAAGAGAGTATAAATCATTGATACATTTCCTGTTACTAAACTCAATGGAAGCTTTTCAATTGAAAATTTTATAAAAGGATTAATTAAGATAGTGCTATAGAGCGAGTTATAGGCAATTGTGGTCCTTAAATCAAAATAATGACGTTCAAGTATGGGGTGGTAAGTCAATGGTTTGTTTTTGACAAATTAAATTTGTATTTTGTTTTAAAACATACTTAGGTTTTTGAAATAATTTTGGTGTGTAATGTTTTGGTTATAAAAAAGTGTATTTAATTGAATTGCTATCTTAATGTGTTAAAAAAATTAGTTGCCTTTATCCTTGATTTTGAAAAACTTACAAAATATATTATATCGAGCCCTTCCCGCAAATTTATTGTAAGCGCCAAAATTAATTTTATCGTAAACGACAAATCAAAAGCTTACTGCTGGTCCTTGAAACAACTTGTACCCATAGTCAGAAATGGAAAATTAGCAATTATCCTTAAGTTAAGAAATAGCAACAGCCTCCAAGGTTCTACGTGTTATTAGCAAATTTTAATAATTAAGTTTTCTTTTTTATTGAAAATGTCGCTTACGATAAAATGGCGGGAAGGGCTCGATATAGTCGCAACATATTTTTCTTCCGGCCTTAAAACAAAGTTGGAGTTTGATTACTTACTTACTTAAGGTGGCGCTTCAGTTCGGGTGGACCTGGGCCTCAATCAACATGCGTCTCCAGGCAGCTCGGTCCGAAGCTAGCTGTCTCCAGTTTCGCATGCCAAGTTGGTTGAGGTCCTCTCCCACCTGGGTGCGCAACCTGAGTCGCGGTCTTCCTCTATAGCACCGTCCCTCGGGATTAAATCCGAAGCATTGATGTCCATCCGCTCTACATGACCTAGCCATCGAAGCCGTTATACTTTAATTCTGTTAACTAGATCAGTGTCGCTGTACAGCCTGTACAGTTCGTCGTTATAACTTCTCCATTCTCCATTTATGCAAACGAGACCAAAAATCACCCGAAGAATTTTTCTGTCGAAGCATCCTAAGACGTTCTCATCTTCCTTTGACAGGGTCCAGGCCTCAGCGCCATAAATGAGAACCGGGATGATGAGTGTCCTATAGATGGTGATTTTAGATGCTCGAGAGAGGACTTTACTTCGCAATTGCCTTCTAAGTCCAAAGAAGCAGCGATTTGCAAGAGTTATTCTTCCTTTGATTTCAGCGCTGTTGTCGTTGTCTGTATTAATAGCGGTGCCTAGGCAGACAAAGTCCTTAACTACCTCAAATCTCCATCGTCATTCTGCACAAACGGATAAGTTTGACAGGGATGCCAAAACTAGACATTGCTCTGTAGAGCAATTTTTTAGTTATCTTTTTTATTTTTGATTATAATTGTTTGAACTTTTTTAAAAGAATACATTTGTCACTTTTTTAGGACCCTAATTCGTTTTTGTATGAACCAATTTTGTTTGACTGAGTATTTTGCCAAATATTTTAGTCTCATATATTGGGAATAAAGTTTTTTGTGAACCTTTTAAATTAATTTAAAACTTATTCCTGAAATATATTACCTAGACCTATGTAGTAGCTAGACAGTACCCGTGGTATGATTGTTAGTTCGTAGGGCTGTTATGCAAGAGTTCTTGGGTTAAATCGCTGCCTATACCAATGAAATTATTTTCTCACGGGTGTTGCGTTGTGAGTTATTCTTGTCATAAATAGTGGTTTCCTAAATTAGCCATTCGTAGTCGGTATAAAAACTGTATGTTCACTCCATCCCTGTTATGACTCGCACAAAGGAATAGTTGAGAGTTGTAATTGTAAGTCACTAGGCTCTAGTTCACAACGGACTGTTGCGACACCTTTGTTCCTATGTAAGATAAAAAAATACTGTCTAAAGCACAAAATAGAATGGACATTTTGGTCTATACATTGGCCAAATTAATCTCATTTTCTTCTGTGTGGAAACAAAACTGGTTGGCAGATATTTTGCATACTTACTTTACGTTGCGCTACAGACCTTTGTGAACTAAGGCCTCACCGAACAAACTTCTCTATCTATCTTGGTTCCTAAGCTAGATGTGTCCAGTTACTCCCTCCAAGTTGGGTGGGGTTAATTTCCACTTGTGTGTGCCAACTGATTCACTTAATGCACTGTCCTCAGGGCGTGGATTTTTTCGGGCTAGAGCAATGGTTTGCATGTGCTCTACGTGACCCATCCATCTCAGGAGTTGGACTTTTATCCTTTTGACTTAGACTACGTCGCTGTACAGAACATCAGGCATACGGGACCGTAGATCACGATAAGAACTTTTCTCACTAAACGAACACAGGTGCTATCAACCGCTTTTGTCATATTCCATGCTTCAGCACCACAGGAGTGAAATGTAAGAATCTTATACTAAAAAGATACTTTGGTTGCTCGAGAGATAATTTTGCTTCTTAATAACTTTCTAAGCCCAAAAGGGTTACAAAATAAAAACAAAATTGGGTAGCGCAACAGTCCGCTGAAAACTAGGACCTAGGGACTTACAACTCTCAACCATTCCTGTGTGGGAGTACTGTTGTCAGAAATGAAGAGGACCTACAGTTTTAAGCCAAATCCAAACATCTATTTTGAGAAAGCACTTTTTTAGGACAAGAATTACTCTTGGAGAATTTGTCAATTCCTCGCAAGAGGCAGTCCCCGTGAAAAAAAACTTTAGATGGCATGACAGTCCAACGCACTAACCATCATGGCACGGGTACTACAAAAAAAACAGGGGTTATCAAGAGTATTTCTTCCGACTTCATACCGGAAGGTAGACAGGTTCCTTAACTACCACAAAGTTAAATTTGTCGACGGTGACTTTTTAAACGAGACGTCAGAGTTGTAGGTCTTTTCTTGATGACAGTTGTAGTATGTGCCTACTTTGTGTTGGCTCCAATAACCGATCATTTTGGCTGCCTCTGTCTCAATGCCCTTTGTGTCTTTGACACTATTAATTAATTGGTAATTAGTTAGAAGCCTCTAGTTATGACGTGAGAACTATGCAGTATTATTTCAAAGGTGATGTTAAGGAAATCAAATGAGAGAGCAAGACATTGTCTAAAGCTTTTTTTTATATCAAAAGGTTCGATTAAGCTGTTTAAAACCTTCATAATGCAGCACAAATTCTTCATGATCAACGTGCAAAGAGGGCGAGTTTGGCTGGGATGCCAAACAAAAGACATAGCTCTACACATTTCCCTATAGATACTGTCATATGTAGCCTTAAAATTGGTAAAAAGGTTGTTTTGGTCGATTTGATGGTATTCGGTATTTTTCCAGGTTCTGTATAGTAATGTTAGTGAATAATTGAACGAATCCGGATTTGCTGTTCTACGGCCATACCGATAAGGACTTAGCCGGTTGTTGACGATGGGCCACAGACGTTAACATATTACGGTGGGCGATGTTGAGGAAACTGATTACTCAACAGTTAGTGCAGTTTAGAAGGGTCTCCCTTTTCAGTATAGGGCAAACAATACTTAGGTGCCATTTATCGGGCATACTAAAGCTGCTTTAAAAAGCGCGGAATTTAGGCCATCTGCTATAGAGACTTCGTTAGACTTCACCTAAGATAAGGCAATCTTTATTTCATCTAAGTCGGGAAGGCGGGGTCGTTTTCCATCGTCTTTATTGAATGGTTCATCCTGCCTCACAGGGGAATTTTGTATGTCATCACCGTTATACAGTTTGCAGAAGTTTTTCTTCGATCTCCTTAGCGTTGGCTCTAGTTTCGTCTCCTTTTGTTAGAGGTTTATGCATTTTTGAATTTCGTTTCACCTGCTCATAAAACTATGAAACTTAATTTCTACTTCTGAAGCAGACGCGATATAATTCGTTACTCAATATTTTTGATTGTATCATTCGTTGGCGTCATGCAGCCCGCACCGAACCATTCTTTGGATTATAAACTCTTACTTAGGTATTTAGGGTTTAGTATATCCATTACGTAAAGGCAAACCAATCAGAGTATAAGCCAAATGACAGCTGTCCAAAAGCCTAATTCTGGAAAAAGTATTGCCAGATTAAAAAAACTCATTTATTTTAATTTTTAATTAAGTTTATTGCTTTCATTCAATTTAACCTTAATATTATTAAAATCCTCTATACTTTATATTTTCAACACAAATCTTTTGTCTTTTTATTTTTCAGGTATGTTAATGGATCAATTTTGTGTCATTATGAAAAAATAAATACAAGCAAGTATTAAAATTATATTTTATATGTCATGCAGTCAAAAATAAAACGTATTCTTTTTTTTTGAAATCATCAGAAAATATTATTATAATAGATAAAAGGTATGAGCTAAAAAAATATTGATCTTCCATACAAAGGTTCGCTTCAGATAAAAACTTTTATTAAAATTGGCTACCTCAAATCTAGACCTTAGCTTTATTTAAATTAAACATTTTATTTGCCCAATTTATCCTTGACACAGCGGAAATGCTTTTGTATATTATGTATAAAGTAGGTAATCAAATAAAAGGAAATATTCACATCAATTCATTTGAAAAAAAAAATGATGGAAAATGTGCAATGCTCCAACATACTATGGGTTTAAAATATAATACATATAATTATTTTTATTTTTTTTTACTTTTAATAGAAATTCTCTTTAAAAATACATACAAACTTTTTGTTAGTCCATTTTATTGATCGTCTTCTCTTTCCGGTACGTAGACCTATCGCCGCATTTATTTCAACATCAACATCATGCATTTTGAAGGATACGATTTTGTAGGCATTTTCATTCTTCGAAACTATGCTTGACTGATTAATTGGGCTTCATCATCCTTAAGCTTTAGCATTATAATCATCATTACTAAACCACTAATAGAGTTGAACTTAGAAAAGTTTTTACTATTTTTTTTAATGTTTGCTTTTTGAAATATAATGGGGTTGGTAGTACATGGGAAGGGTACCTAACATATACTATATATAAAGAGGGTACGTGAAAAGAAAAGTTCCCTCTGTAGTCCTATATCAATCATTATTTGCTTCGCATACAAAAACTTTTAATTGAGTCAAACAGAAATGAAAAAAAAATATTTTATATCATTTGATTGCTAGTCGCATGACTAATTTTTAGTAAATACACAAATATTGATGTCGTTTGTTGTTTGATTTGTTATACGGGTAAAGGAATAATTTTGGTCTATATTTTTTATTAAACAAGAGTGTATGAAAGTTGTTGAGTGTCCAAAAATTTACGAAATATTTTTATTTTCCATAGATTTGTATACAAAATTTTGGCAATATTGGAAGTGATATTAAAAGAAACAAAATACTCGATTTTGGAATATTGTATACTCATGCTCCGCTCGTATTAGTCTTAGAGTTACGTTATACAATTTAAAGCCTTCCTCAATAGATAGAATAGCTAACGCTAACAAAATTTTTGAAATTGGGACACTAGTTCCTGAGATTATCGAGTTCAAACAAGCAAACAAACAAACAAGCAAGCAAACAAACTCTTCGGAATTATCAGTATAAATACACATATGTAGGTTTTTTGTGAGTTAACATTAAAATGAGCTTAAAAAATAAAATCAACTACTCTCACAACTGACCAACACAGCTTGACTATCAGATAGAAAACTTAATACTAATAATACATACTTCAAAATCGGTTAATTACTATAATTACAGAAAGCAAGAAAGCCTCGGTTTTAAAAGAAATATATTAAGAATAAAAATATTATATAACATACAGACAAATGTTATATTATGGAAAAACACGTTTTTGAATTTGATACAGTTGTTAAGTTGGTCCTTTGCTCCTCCTTTTTAAATCGGCCTTACAGCTGCTGTCTTTAAAGTAAATTTAATTTTTGATTGAGTTTTGCTCAAATTAATTAATTTGCAATTGCAAATCCTTAATCCTTATTTTCTCTCAGTGATTTAAGAATGTTATCAATCTCAGTGACATTAGTTGCATATGAAAATATTGAACTTTCCACTGTATCATTGATGTTGTATGATGTTTTTATATTGCATTTATGGATTATTTTTTCTGTCTGAGAAGAGAAAAACTCTGCCAAATACCTGTATTTCATAGCAAAGCCTTGTACAACTGATCGACTTAAACGCTCTAAGCTGAGTAAATCTATCAACATATTGTTTGCAAACAAATTTTGTCCACATAAGATTTATTACTATTTAGCTGCATCACATTTTTCTTTAATATTTGGTCAAATATCAAGGTTGTATTTTACCAGAATACAATAACGAACTCTTAAAAAAATCTTTTGAAATCATTATTTTTGAATTTTTGGAATTTATTGGGAATTCTCATAAGCCCAAAATCATTTGAGCTTATTTATTGGGTATATATTGTACGTATATAATTCACCACACCTTATTCCACATAGGAAATCTTTGTAGACATCATCAATAAACAAAGCTAAACATAATCGGACCTAACCTACAATCTTGAGGGATATCATCTCTCTTAAATTAATATTGCATTCCAAATAGCCGCACAAGTATTGGTAATAAGTACCTTATTTATGTATATTAAGGAACTTTGTCGATAAATTAAACCTAAGGTTGAAAGCTTATAGATAAAAGAGCTCTGTTCACAGTGTCGAGAGCCGACCATATATATTTTTTCTGTCTAAAGCCATTGACTATACTTGCGAACTCAAGTATATAATTGGCCCGACAAAAAGCAGAAGTAATGCATACTGGAATGATATATGAGTTGTAGTAGAAGCTCTTCAAATTAGTCTGTAAGTTTTTCAACATCAATAATTGAAAATAATAAAGTCTTAAAGCCACCAAGCATTCTCACCAGAAAGCTTTTGAGACCTTATGGGTTGAAAAGGTATCAGCAACACAATAAATATTTGGTCTCTTTTTGAAAACGAAGAGTTTTACTAAGCGCATTTGAGTCAACAAATTTCAAAAAGTCTTTTGTAAAAGGTTCAGATGGGCTAGTTAAATTACTCTGTACGACTTTTCCCCAAAATTCAGATGGAACCTCGGTTATTACTTTACTTATATTGTTGATTTGTAATGCGTCTAGATGTCGAAAATTATTCGCGTATACACGACCACAATCATCATCATGAGCAGTGTTGTGTAGCTTGGTAGCCTGTCTTGTTTTAAAAGACAAGTTATCCTCTTAGCCTGTCAAAAATTAGGTGTTCGACACACTTAATTTTTGCAAAAGTTGGAAAAAAACTATTAATTCCAACCGTCAGCGACACTTACAAAGCATTTTCGCGTATTTTTAACCATGTATTTAGGCATTCAAGCAAAAATACCATTACCACATTATCTGTCATCTCCTCTGAGGCTATAATTAAAACAAAGCATATCATGATTATTATCTATCTGAAACACCAAATCAATCTATAGAATGTTCTTCCCGCATAAGACGCTAACTTTTGTTCTACTTTTATACTTTCAATTTGCTGTAAATAGTATCTAACTACGAGTATAGATATTTATTTAGTGAAAGATATTTAAGAATTCGAAATACGAGTTCATAGTGATGGGATCTAATAGACTTTGAAGGTATTTTGTTCACCTCAGCTTTTAACATCCCATTTGAGATGGGCAATTAAACTTAAGCTAGCTCACTTCATTCAACCTAAAACGAAACGGTATGAATAGAAAAAAGTATCTATAGTATGTAACCAGGAGATACAAAAGTATCTTATTCAGTGCATACATATACATAAGTATCTATATAGCTATGGTGCGGTGTGGTTGAGTTAATAAGATTCGAATCACGTGCCAAAAGAACCTGTTAATTGTTCGCTCGGCTTCTCTTCAGCAGCTTGAGGGCGACTAAATCCGATTACTGCCACACTTCTATATATGTTTGTATGTAATACGTACTTATATCATATACAGAGAACTATCTATAGTATAGTACTCTTATGGTATTTTTATGAAAAAGATATGTAGCAAAAGTTGACAGCCAACAAGTTGGTCAACTGCAAAGCCAATTGAAATGTGATTAACTTACTGTCGGACATTAATTGAGTATGTATTTATAATGTTAAGTGTGAATATTGCAGCTTTGCTGATGACGCGATAAATATTTATTATGACGATTGTTTAACTGATCAAATTTAAGTACTTATGGCTTCCAAAAGTGGCGCCGCCGCCAACGTTCCGCCGGCACATAGCTATGGCCGCCATCCATGGCACTGCCTGGCTGCTCCCGTTGCGTCGTCGGTCAGTGATGGCGGTGTCCAATTGATCTATTGACCTTGAATTATTACTGCAGTTGTTCGTTTCAATGAACTTCAATGGTCATATTTAGAATTTTCAAAAATATATTCTGGGAGGTAAAGTTATATAAAGTATTTCTGCTGTTTGAGATCTGTCACGTCTTCTGTCATTTTCGAACTTGTAAAGTATGATTTCAAGTTGCAGTGTTGAAAGTGATTTGAAAAGCAGTGAATTTGTAACGCGTGTTTTTTTTTTGCGTGTGGTTTTTAATCTGGCAATACTTTTTCGAAGGCTGTTTTTTGAAAGCTGTCACTTAATGGCAGCATTAGTTTATATTGATTTTACTTCTTTTTGAAAATCACACCACTTAAAAAACACCCTTCATTCATGATAAGTAATGTGTCAGCGATATAGCTTGGTTATAGGGGTTTCCAATTAAAATTTTAGAGTCTTAAATCGACTGTACACCATTTTCATGGACTTTATCGTGGTCACAAAGAAAAAGACTAGACGTCTAAAAGTCTTAAACTAAAGCTTCTATAAGATGGTTAACGCATTGACTCTCTGACGTAAAAACGAAGTAAAAGTCTATCGCATAATCGTCAACAAAAAATGCTGTAAACACATTGATGGTCTAAAGATGGTTGCTTCAAAAGTTATAGTTGCTCAAATATGGGGCTATTCAAAAAGAATCATCTTGTTGGAAAACCTTCTAATCTTACTGAGGTTTCAATACAATTGATACAATACTAATACATTCTTGTGCTGAAACTTTTTCATTTCCATACAAACAAGAATTAAAATAGTCTTACTAATAAGGGTTTTCCAATAAGGACTTGACAACTCTTTCTTTCTCAACTTAAAACGCAAACTATTTGAGATATTTCAAAAACTTTATTTTGGACTTGAAGTACGATCCAAAAATTTATGAAGAGAACTAAGTTGAAGATTCATTGGACTCGATTTTTGGACTTGAAGTACGATCCAAAAATTTATGAAGGGAACTAAGTTGAAGATTCATTGGACTCGATTTCTTATGACTCGAAAAAAAATTGGGTTTTGAGCTCTTTCAACGCCGTTCGGCTTGATAGCATAATCCAATGATTTAACGTATCCGATTGTGTGATAGAAGGCTTGTGGTACCATCCTGCTGAAACCACACTTCCAATTCTGGCTAAAAATAATCGGGAACCCTGGCACGATAACGCTGTCCATTCTCGTGACAGTAGTTATTGTTTACGAACAAATATGAAAGAATAACGCCCCAGGCGTGCAAACTACGCCACACTTTTAATTTCCTGTCAAAAGAATTACGATCGAAAAATTGAACTAATCGCTTTATGGTTGTGGCTTTTATAATTTTCAGACGTCTTCGTGTTCCATACCATGATTAAAATGTTGAGTTTTTTCATAGTTTAAATTCAAAGTTGTCAGCCTCTTATTGGAAAACCCTTTTTCTTTCATTAAAGATGACAAGAAAACCGGTGAACTGTCCATCCAAGTATTCCCGCCAAGTTGTAAACGAGGTATTAATAAGGTTTTGTCTGAATTTAAGAGCTCTACCAGTGATACAATGTACGATAATACGATAATGTATCAATAAAGTTGATTTTTCAACCAATCCATCAACTTCCAACTGCTACAAAATCTAATTTGATTTCAACTTCTTGGTCAGTTGGGTTTTGTAATCACGACACAAAATTCTCCAAGTTGTGGTCAGCGACAAGCCAGGTTTTTGTGAGTGAAGCCGATGTGGAATTAACTGCCGCCAAATTTTCTGAACTTTCACGATCAGTAGGGATCTTTTGCTTTGTAAATGTACGGGTAATTGTGTATTGGATTGTTTACTAAGCCGGTGGACTCGAATTAGGCCACCAAACGTTGAATAGTTCACTTAAAAAACGCAACGCAAGCATCGTTGTGATATCATTCATCGACAAGATTTTCTTGTTGGTAATAATAATGCACTTTTCCAACGGGTTTTGATGGCCTAGAACTCAAATCCGATCTTACCTGTCTTAAAATTTTCTAAAAAAAACGTTATTCTAAAACAGTTTTCAACACAAAAAGCTTAAACGGTTTAAAAGAAAGTCGTGTTCTTGTATCGCCTCTATCAACTTAACAATTCTATTGTATCAAGTTTTTTTAAATATATTAAAAGTTATAAAAATAATTTAAAAAACAGGTTTTTTTTTAAACTTGAGCAAATAGTTAAAATTAATGTTTAGATTCAAAATCAGCACTTAAAACTAAGTCCAATACGTATTTTTTAAAACTGTGAAAGTATCAAATTCAAGGTTTTCTAAAAACTTTAGAATATAGAGTGAAATAAAGACTCAAAAGAGAGAGATTTTTCCAGAAACTAAGTAAGATACTAAAATAATTTAAATTGTAGTAAGAAGAGAAAGAGTTTTATTCTGCAAAATCATCATACAATTTATTGTTAAGAGATATTTTGAGTTTTAACTATTCTTAAAAATACAGTTTTTGGCTTGTTTTTAGCATTTTGAATGTGGTAGATATATTTTAAAAACCTGATGTGATACACAAATTTAGAGGCAAGATTTGAATTAATATAAGTCAAGAAACAATATGGCCGCCACCAGCTGTCAAAGTCAACACCTCCCTATTTAAAAACCTCTTATTTTAATAACGATAAGAAGTTATGAAATATCGACAGTATTTCATTCAAAATGAATCCTTCCAATTTCTGCAGATCTCATATTTTAAATTCTATCCACACTTTAAAAATAAGAAATATCTTCAAAAACCAATAAGATGGTCACCATATCGAATTGTTGTTTGTGTATGATGAACTTCAACTGCAACTTAAAAGTCAGTCAAAAGTCATATAAATGTCTAAATGATTCGTTATAAGGAAGCATTAACTTGGCTCGTAATATGTACAGATACATTTATAGATACATATAATGTGGTTCCAACATGATTTGGCTCTTTTTCAAATGAGTTGTCTTAAGTGAATTGGCATAATGTTTGCCTTGGCTTTCAATAAAGTGCTTGGCCATCCACATCGCATCTGGTGGTATCTGAACTACTGATTTTTATTTCCAGGTGTTTTTTCTTTTTGTATTATTTTTACTCGTTTTAAAAATGATTGATGGACATTTTTACTACAAGAACAAGAAAAGTTCAATATCAAACATAAAAATTAAAGAACTAGAGCATAACTGCAAAAGAAAATAATCGTTTTGATTTGATGGTTAACAACCAAACTCACTTATTACGTCCGTCCGTCCGTCCGTCGTCGCTCGGTCGTCCATTTAGATCTCCGGAAATTATCCATCAGTAACGGAAAGTGAGATCAATGTGATTATTGGGGATATTTGTATGTGTGTTAGTTTGTAGAATATATGTACCTATGTAGATACGTTTGGAGCTTATAGCTTTAGTGATTGATTTAGAAGAAAAAGAGAAAGCCTGGAAAAATGGTTTCCGTTTTAAGAGACCTCTTAGTTATAGATTTTAAATCACAATATTTGACCTTTTTTCTGATTGGTATCTATGTTTTTGAAGTTCCAGAGAAAAATGTACATAAAATCGAGAATATCAGCTTCTTAAAGTGGGAGACCAAAAGATATTGTGCATACAATTTATATCAACTTTATCAGCAACAAGCGGCAATATTTTAGAAACAAAATTGCAACACAATTCTTCGCAAAATAGCATTTAAAGAATTATTCAAATTCAAGTATAGTTCCAAGATTTATTGTGTAATTTTATTTATCTTTTCTTGATGGGAATGGTTTCACTTCTTATCTTTTATGTATATATTATTATGAATAATTCACTAGTTTACTAGGGCAGTAAATCAAAAGCTATGTATTATATGAAAACAATTTCCCTTGAAACAACAATGGTGGGAAAATAGGTTTTGTTGTGTATGTGTATATTTAGGTTACGACTTAGGGTGACTTCTCTTAAGAAGAAAGAGTTATAAATTTTTTGTAGGAAGTTTTAACAAATGCCACGCATAAATTTGTTAGGAAGGGAATTTATATAACTTATTGATGTTAGGTTAATTAGGTTTCTCATAGTCTATAATAAAAACTAACTAGGAAATATTATTTGTTATGTTTCACAATACCATGAACATGAGTGGTCTTTTTATGTATTAACATAAATATTAGGTAATTATCAAGTTTTCTTAAGCATAGAAATTTATGAAAACGAAATTATAAAAATGGATAAAATTCAAATTTCAAAGCATATTTTTACTAAATATTTTGTATTGGTTTTGAAAATGGTTTAAAAAAAAAAGAAGTTATTTACTTCTCATCCATGTCAGTTTGTCGATTTTTCTTAAAGTTCAACTAAATTTTAACCCTCCTTTACATCATAGGGTCCAAATGTAACCATGGAACTTTTTTTCTGTGGGAACGAAATTCAATTGTGTATTAATTTTAAAGAATCTTTAACTTCCCATAGGAAGTTATTGTAATGGGTCCGATTTGTCAAATTGAAAATTTTGAAATTTCCCGACGTTTCAAGGTCCCTAAAATCGAAATAAAAAATTTGTATAAAGATATCTGTACGTGCGTTTGTAGGTACTTTCATCCATAGCTTAAAAACCAGAAGAGATATCGACTTCAAATAAATTTTGTTATACATATAATAATGCACAAAGATGCAAAAAGTGTTCTCAAGAAAATTGCGTTTTGTTTTGTACCATAGCAGTTTAAAAAAAAATAAAATGTTGGTTAACCCTAAAAATCTCATGAACCAATGACGCTAGAGGCTTGAATTAAATTTTATATTATATATTGTACGTGATACAAAACATGTATATTTTTGGCAAAAATCCAATTAATAATTTTTTATATAAATCAAAAAAACTGAAAAAAATGTGTCACTTTGAATATTTTACTTCTAAATATGATTTCATCTCCAAAAAAATGTTGTGCCACGAAAAATTATGTTTTCGTCACCTGATAACATTTTGAGAAAAATCTAATTGACAGTTTTTTTTGTATAAAAAAATAAAAAACCTAAAAAAAACATTGCTCAAAGTTCGTAAAAATTGAATTTCGACTCAAATATATTTTCAAAAACTTGAGATTATAGCTTTAAACTTATTTTATCTTATAAGAAATATTATTTTCAACATTCTTAAAAATTTTGAGAAAATTCGAATTGACAGTTTTTTTTATAAAAAATAAAAACCCAAACAAAAATGTATAAAACTTGGTAAAAATTGACTTTCGACACAAAGATCTTTCCAAAACAATCTGAAAAATGTTGAGAAAAATCGAATTGACAGCTTTTTTCTACAAAAATTAAAAACCTAACAAAAAAAAGTCCAGAAGTTGGGAAAAATAAATTTTCGACTCAAATATCTTTTCAAAAATTTGAGATTATGGCTTCCAACTAATTTATACTTATAAGAAATATTGTTTTCAACATTCTGAAAAATGTTCAGAAAAATCGAATTGACAGTTTTTTTCACAAAAAATAAAAACCTAAACAAAAAAAATTAATAAAAGTTGGTAAAAATTGATTTTCGGCTCAAATATCTTTTCAAAACTTCGAGATATTGAATTTAATCTACTTATATCTTATGAAAAATATTGTTTCAACATTCAGTAAAACTTTGAGAGAAATCTAATTTACAGTGTTCTTACCAAAAATAAAAACCTAACAAAAAAACAATACTAAAACTTGGTAAAAATTTACTTACGACTCAAATAGTTTTCCAAAAATTAAAAATATTGTCTTCAAACTCTTTTTATTTCACAGAAAACGTTGTTTTTGATATTCAGCAGTTTTTTTGTAAAAATGTAACAGTCCCTAAAACAAAAATCTAAAAAAATACTGACGTTTCTTAAATTAATTTCATTCATCCGATTTGTAAAAATTTAACAAATTCCACTAAAATTGGTAAAAATGCGTTTTCGACTAAAAATCTGTTTAAAAAATCTAGATTTTCAAACTAAACTAATTCTTTATATGAAAAATATTGTTGGTAATTTTACAATTTTTAAGAATAATTCAACTAACAACTTTTTTAACCCAACACGAAAACCTACAAACTTTTGAGCAAGACAAATAGACAGACGGGATGGAAAGTTATCAGTGTGGGTAGCATCCCAGACTCATTTTTGTTTTTAACTTTATTTCTGTGGGAACGAAATTTAATGGTTATGAAGGTAGTTCTACGTCACATTCGACGCATGTGTTATTTGTGTAAAGATGACAACAATATCTTTCGCAACATTAACATACGGTACTGGTCTATGTGTCTTTTGCTCTTGGAGAAAGGTGATATCTACCCTTTTGCAAGAAAGTAACTTTCTTGGACTGTTATCCAGACCTCTCTCCAAAGCAGTTTTCCCTATTTTTCTTTGCGTTGCAGGCTTCACCTGTTGGATGAGATTATCATTTCTGATTACATTTTTGTTTTCACTTGGTGATTTGAATTGTCTTAAGTTGTGAAATACTACCATCGGGCAGCGTATTATTTGACGTGTCCAAAAATAAATACAAATTTTTGATCAAAAACAGCGACACAACCTTTGGTTGGTGCATACTCCAGTATTATCACAGGCTTATTTGAAAACCGAAAGTGGCTTCCTTTCAGTTACATAAGTTGCGTCGGTTACGAAACATCTCTGTTGTTTGGCTTATGAACATAAGTTTCCAACGCCATTCTTTAAGTAAATACTTCCTTATGTTATTGACTTTTACGGAACAGTTTTGGTTACCAATAAATTCGCTTACTAAGAAAGACTTCTGGTACGCATCTTTTGTTTTTACGGATTTTTCCCAAAATGGTGATTTCTTGATCGAGAAACTTTAAGGCTAAGTCTACAAATGTGAAGAAGTTATTGATTGTATGGTGTTAAAATATGATGTCACCAACGACATCATCACATCATATCCACGACGAGGTCCTGTACTTTTAACTGAGCTTTACTATTACTAACCAAAATACAAAAAAAGTTATAAGATCTTAAAATGCGAGTTATATCTCACTTTTTGCACGTTTTCTTTAATCAAGGATTTATTGTCAATTTAAATTTCAACTTTACTAATCTCATTAATGTTTAAAAATCATTTAGAAATAATTAAGAAAACTTGGAACTGAAAAATATAGCAATAATTTGAAAGCAAATTTATCAAAACATTCTGATGTAGAAATGAACTTCATGACACTATTGTACCGATTTTTGACGTGGTGTAAAGAAAGGTTTTAATATCATTATTTTATGTGAGATACGAAAAATTAAAAGCCAAAATCTGTCTTGACACTTGATTTGAAAACCATTACTTATAAGTGTTTTTGCTGTTTTTGTGTTTTGTAAAATAGTTGTCAATTGATGTTTTCTAAAAAATAACTAACTGATATGAGCATGTAATGAGAACTTTTTGATATCAATACCTTCATTTATTCACGAAATATTCGAATCTAAAGTTTTTTATAAATTTTACGTAGGTTTTTTTTTTGTAGATTTTAATTTGTATAGAAAATCTATCTGTTAGATTTTCAGTAAAATTTTAAGAGAATGTAGAAAATAATATTTCTTATTAGATGAAATTAGTTTGAAGTCAATGTCTTAAATTTTTAAAAGCATATTTGATTACATTTTTTAGGTTGTTATGTTAACAAAAAAAATCGATTTTTATCAAAATTTCACTATTTTTCAAAAACGTTAATCTTCGTTGCAAACAATTATTTTGGAGATAACGTTTTTTTGTTCGTAAAATATTAGAGATGGCAAATATATTCTTGCAGTATTTTTGATTTATTAAAAACAAGACTTTAATTGATTTCTTGTTCAAAATGTTACCAATTTCTTAATACCTCACATTATCTCATCTTTCTTAATATATAAAAATTCAGTGTCATATGTATGTTCCCAGTGAACTCTTTACCAAGTAAACCGATTTCTGTGGAAGTTGGCAATTTATGTGTAATTTGGTCTAATTTAAGATATAGGATAGTTTATATTTCCATTAATGGTCTATATTGTATGTATGTTGCATTTATATATAAAAATCCAGTGTCATTATGTATGTTCCCAGTGAACTCTTCACCAAGTCAACCGATTTCGATGAAAGTTGGCATTTTATGTGTAATTTGGTTTAACTTAAGATAAAGGATAGTTTATATTTCGAGTAATGGTATAAATTATTTACATATATGTTGCAAACGAAAAACACTTAATATAAAATCTACTGTTCTAATTATATATGATCATTATGTTTTCGGAAATATATTTTGACTTTGAAATAAAACTCAGCTGATCCCAAAGTTACCATCGGTGAGATGGACAAAATATGTAAGTATTGCCAAGCGTTAAAATTTCGCAATGAAACACCTGGCATGTGTTGTGCATCCAGAAAAGTTGTATTGCCATTACTTCCTACTCCACCTGAATCCATTGAAATCACTACTTTCTGACATTTCAAATGATTTAAAATTATTTTTGATTTAAAAAGTTTAATTCTTGCTTTCAAATAACATCATTTGGAGCATCTAAAATTTGCGATCTCTCATCTGATGGTCGTAATTTTGAAACAACATTTAAAACACAAGGCCAAGTATACCATAAAATTGGATCATTGATGCCAATGCCAAATGAAGATACTAAATTTCTCCAAATCTACTTCATGGGCAGTTGTGAAGAACGTGTGCCAACTCGATAATTATAATTTTATTGAACAAGCAGAAGAGAGAGCAATTGTAGAAATATTTTTAGAGAACCGTAATCATCTGGTTCAACTGTTCAAAAGAGTATTACCACAATTGAAAAATGACAATTATGAAATTGTCATTAAAGCTGACAAAGTACCATCAGGAGAGCACGCTGGCAGATTCAATGCGCCAACTGTAGATGAAGTTGCTATTATTATGGTCGGTGATCCAGTTGACAACAGATCTATTAAAATTACACACCGAGATAATACAGTGAGTAGAATTTCAGATATACACCGTTTGTACGACGCACTCCAATACCCATTGATATTCTGGTAAGGAGAAGATGAATATCACATCAATATCAAACAGTGTGATCCAATCAATGGTAATGAATTAAGTAAAAAAGTTAGTTCAATGAATTACTACGCGCTTCGATTAATGATTAGATATAATCAGGACAATTATATTCTTTGATATCGTCAATTGTATGTCGAAGAAAAAATGTATACAATCGGATTATGTTGGCTGTTGATGCTAAACAAAGTGGTTTCTTTTTCTTGGATGCACCAGTTGGAACGGGTAAAACATTTTTGATATCGTTGATCCTTGCGAAAGTACGGTCACAAAAGAAAATTGCATTAGAAATTGCATCATCAGGCATAGCTGCTACTTTGTTAGATGGTGGTCGAACAGCGCATTCTGCTTTTACGTTACCACTAGATGTCCATAACAATCCAAATACTATGTGTAACATTAAGAAAAGGAGTGGAATGGCTACAGTGTTACAAAGGAGTTCAATCATAATTTGTAATGAGTGTACAATGGCTCATAAACATTTACTCGAAGTATTAAATAGAACTTTGCAGGATTTAAACAGTAATGACAGACTTTATGGTGGAGCTATTCTACTATTATGTGGTGATTTTCGGCAAACATTTCCAGTGATTCCTCGCTCTACTTTTGCTGTAGATTGCCAGACAATTTCTGTACTGTTGTTGAAACTAAAAATGATCTGATCGAGAGTGTCTTCCCAGATATAATAAATAACTATCTAAATCAATTAGCAATTATACGTTGCCTGTTCACGTTTAGGGAGACCATCGAGTTTATTTGTGTTGATAAAAGACAGGCTGACGAAAAATATTGTTCATCGATTGGCACTTCAGTAAACTTTAACTGTGATTTTATTTAATTTATGTTAAGCAAAGTATTTATTAATAAAATAAAATTAAAGATGTTATGTAAATTAGTGTTCAATTTTGTCTATTAAGTCCTTCCTTAATTACTCAGCCACAGCAACGCGTGGTCGGGTCTGCTAGTATGAAATATAATTTTAGTCGCTAGCGTTATTTGTTCGGGGAATGTTTGGGGTCAACCAATAGTGTCAATGTTTTGATGTTATTACCTGTAAAACAACATTTGTTTTAAGTCTATTTTAATGACGGTTCAGGCCGACAGCATATGTGCACACGAACTCGCAGATATCTCTCTAAAAACCTTATATAAAGGTAAGAGAAATTTTAAAAAAATTAATGCGAAAAATCGTGCAGATTGCAATAACTTCCTATCTAAAGTTAATAACTCTCACCAAACAGAAAGGTTGTTCTTAAAATTCTAGATATTCTTGAATATAGGATGAAATCCCTTAGGATCAGAATGAGAGACTTTTTTTCCATTTACTTACTTACTTACTTAAGGTAGCGCTACAGTCCTGTGTGAACTAGTACCTCACCCAACAAACTTCTCCATCTAGCTTGGTCCCTAGCTAGATGTCTCTAGTTGAGTACTCCAAGTTGGGTGAGGTCACTTCCCACTTGTGCATGCGCGGTTAGCAAGAGTTATTCTGCCTTTGATCTCAGCGCTGGTGTTGTTTTCTGCATTTACAGCGGAGCCTAGGTAGACGAAGGCCTTGACTACCTCAAAGTAACGTCTGTCTATGGTGACGTTTTGACTAAGACGTCGGTGTTGTATGTACTTTCTTGACGACAGCATGTACTTTGTTTTGCCCTCATTAACCGTTAAACCCATTTTTTCCGCCTCTGCCTCAATACTCACAAAATCCCCATTGACATCACGCTGAGTTCTTCTGATTAAGTCAATGTCATCAGCATATGCTAGTAATTGGACAGACTTTTGAAAGATAGTACCTCTGGCGTTGACGTGTAAGCTCTGCACTATTCTTTCAAGCACGATGTTAAAAAAATCACATGACAGCGCATCACCTAGTCTAAAATCTTTTTTGACATCGAAAGGTTCTTTCAGGTTGTTTCCAACCTTTATGGAGCAGCGTGAATTCTCCATGGTCATCCTGCACAAACGGACGAGTTTGGCTCTATACAGCTCGTCCCTGTAGATGCTGTCATATGCGGCCTTGAAATCGATGGTGGGTGTCGATGTTGTGTTCCTGGGGTTTTTCTAGGATCTGCCGTAATGTGAATATTTGATCAACTGTAGTCTAAAACCACATTGATAAGGGTCTATCAGGTTGTTGACGATGGGCTTTAGAAGTTCACATATTACGGCAGAGAAGATTTTATAGGCGATGTTAAGCAGACTGGTTCCTCTATAGTTGGTGCAGTTAAGAGGGTTTCCTTTTTTCAGGTTCGGGCATACAATATTTTTACATTTATCTTTCAAAAAAAGTTTATTCGAATACTCTTATCCTTACTTTTTATGTCAAACTTGCTCATTTATTTAAATGAATAATTTGTTATTGAGCTAATTTAAAAACTATACTCCCTAAAAAAGCTATCAAGTGTCATTAATATTAAATTAATCTTCAAGCCTCATAAATCGCAAAAACTTTGGAGCAATATGAAAAATTAAATAAACTATAAAAATTGTTATAATTTAACAAATTATTTTTTTTGTTCATTTACTAATTTATTTCAGCCTTCATGGTTCGGTAGGCGCCACCGCTGCCGCAAATTTCTCTCTTTCCATCATATTTATTTTGCAAGTTATTTTGACACACAAAAAGCAGGTAGCGTGTTGAAAATGTTGATCTGCTTCATTTTAGTCAGCACTCAAATTATAAACTGCCAGTATATTATGTTTCATATACATTTTTGTTGTTGATGTTGTGAGAATTCATTGAGGTAATTTTATTTTGTTGCGTATTTTTAGTGTCACAAAAATTACGCAAATAAAACTAACATAAAAAATAATAATTATTATTACCTACATACACATACAAAATTACTATGAACACCTATGTATTGTATACCTACCCACTTTTGGTAAAAAAAAGAACTTAAATTAAGGCTTAAATTACATTTTTATTGTTGTGGCGTGGTTGCCACTATCATGCAAATAATTTATATAACCAATGAGTTAAGGCAATTTTAAAGTTGATTGATGACTTAGTGAAATAATATTAAAATTAAATCTCTTGGAAAACTGTTTCAATCAAAATAAATAGACCGGAAGTTCAAATATATAATAATATAATAAATACAAGTTCCATTTCGTGCTATTCTTAATAAATTATAATTTAAATCGAATTAAAATAAATATTTATTAAATACGTTTAATGCTAACTTTAAGTTTACTATTCTATCAATATAGACGGAATAGTGTAGGGCCCATACAACGCAAGCGTTTTAAAGAACTGGGCCGACAAAAGAAACATATAAATATACATTTTGAAAACTATTTCAAACACATTGGATGAATTAGCAGGAGATATGAGGTAATATTTGTCAACAATCACTGTCATGGAACAGATCAGTTCAAACCTAGTATAGTTTCTTAACTCACTTAAGCTGCCAGATGTGCCTGAAATTGTAATTAGACATTCCAGCAATGCTTATGCGGATATTTAGATGCTCCACGATAAAGTAATGGAGCAGGACTCCGCGTTACACAACTTGATCGAAAGGTTATTACTCGTAACGCTAATATCTTCACCGGTGGCATTGGGAAGAATGGCAATGCTGTTATTTCTCGAGTTCCAATAATTCTCACAGATTAACCATTCCACTTCACATGGCTTGAATTCGTTATTAAAGTTGGTTTCTCTATGACAATTAATATGATGCTAGGGAACAGAAGAAAATTGTAAATTAATAAAATAAACACCAGTGGACCAAATTGACTCACTTGAGGTACACCAGAATTGACTTTGACTTGACATGAAGAGTTACTCCTCAACATGACGCTATAATATTTATCTTTAAGATACGAAGAAATCCACATAACGATCGTTAAGTCCATTTAATGACTTATTTGTCTTTTTAATTTTAGCGATCAAATAGGTTCTCTTCTAGCTAAGAGAAAACGTGATATCAACTTCTGATATCCGCATCTTCTCTGACAGTCAAGATGCTATTAAATCTATTGACGGTGTCTCAACCAAATCTCAAACTGCCCTTAATATTGTCGATCGCCTCTTATGAAGATGGCGTAGCAATTTAACATTCACCTATGTTGGGTGCCGGGCAAAAGAGACATCACGGAAAATTGTAGAACCGATAAAATTGCTAAAAATGGAACCGTCATGCCTATTTCACCTGAAAGGGAAAAGATAGGTTTACCGATAGCTACATGTAAACTTCTGCTAAAAGAAACCGCTTTTGCGACAGCAAACTCTAGGTGGTACAATTTACCAACATGCGCAAACACAAAACTCATATGGCCTTCACTGGACCTAAAGCGCTCTAAAGAATTGTTATCTCAAAGCAGACTTCATATTAGCTCCCTAATAGGTGTCCTTACGGGACACTGTCTTATAGGCAGACACGCAATACGACTTGGTGTAGCCTCAAATGTCTTCTGCAGGAGCTGTATGGACGAGGAAGAAGAGGAAACAATCTCTCATCTTATCTGCACTTGACCTGCTCTTTCACTAAGGTGCAAAATTCATGTGGGAGAATACTCTTTTGATAATTCCAGTGAACTAGCTAAAAAGGATATCAATTATCTCCTTCGCTTTATAAAAAGCTCAATATGGTTCGACTATTGGAAAGTAATTCTCTAGATTCATGTGGTATCACAATGTGCCTTTTCTTTTGGCCTAAGTGTGTGGATTATGAATCCGCAACCACATTGACCCTACCTAATCTTAGCCTTGAAAATGTTTTGCGAGTGCATCTAAACAAAAATTTTAAAGTTTTAATAAGTTATTTGTTGTGGATTTTTCTTCCACAAAACAATTTAAAAGAATGATGTCAAAGACAAGGGTTTCAAATAATTTAGGACGATTTCGGAAGATAATTCGTAACATATTTTTTAGAACCTTATTTATGGACTTGAGTTAGGTATACTCGTATGTAGTATTTCCAAAGATTTGGGATAAGAAACATAAGACATTTGTTTACTATAAATGAACCAGGACCAGGATTGAAATATTCATAAGGCTTTACAATTTGTCACGTATAGAGTCCTTAGAGAAGCTTGTTTAATTTGATTTTGCACTGGAGATTTTAAAATTCAATTCAAATCCATCGTTGAAATTTGGCAACCCTAAACTTGAGCCATCATCGATGATGGTGAACGTAAAATTATTCAAAAATATCGAATTTCACCCAACAACGTTTGTTGACGTCGCATCTCGTCGTCGTCTGTCGTCCATCGAAAGTGAGCCTGAGCATGAGTAAAAAATAAAAAAAAGAATTTGATGAATTTGTCTTCATCTATAAAACAACAACGCGCTCGAGATACCACACCAATCCAACCGACGCGACCCACCTTTACCATCACCAGAAAAGACCAAACGAGACCATCACATGATGCCATCAGCATCAGGTTAACTAAATGTTATACCTCAGTGCCAGATTGTATCTAATAATAATGTATATGGAAATGTAGATCACTTTTTTATTATTTTTACCTCAACTATACGAATATCTATGGTATACTATATGGCCATAATACAGGTAACAGGTGCTTGACATGAAGCAGGAGGATGGAATTAAATTGCAATACGAATACACGGATGTAATTTACTTATGTATGCAATTTTGAACGTATATACCTCCTAATTTAAGTTCATTTGAATTTTAATCTTTAAAGTTTTGAAGTTTTTTCCTTGCTGACATAAGGAAGAGATTTGTGGGTGTGTAGTGTATAAGTGGGCTCATTGAATGGTTGGAAACATGCAGAAGTTAGGTGAGATAAAAGAAATTCAATTGAGTTTATAAAAGCATGTAACACTTGTTTTAAATTTTTGACAACAAAAAAATGCCATATCCTTATGCATGTTTAATTTGATCATGCATGATTATGTTGTTGAGTCTTGTCAGCTTTAAGCAAATAAAAACAGCGTTTTTGAAGGTGACGTATGCATACAGCCATTAAAAAACTAATAACTTTCTTTCCAGAAGAAAACCTGGGATTACAAACAATTTGAGTGAAAAGTTAGATATTAATGATTAATGAGTTGAGCAAAAAATTAATTTCTAACTCTATTTCATCTAACTTTATTCTCAGTACCACTTTATCAACCGAACATTATGTTCACACTTGCTTAGATTTTGTGCAATTTCTTCCAATTATTATGGTTGAAGGTGTGTTAATGATTTCAGACCAATTTTCATTTATTTTATTTCTAAAAATATCATTTAAAAACAAATAAATATAAATGTCTTATCAACGAAAAAGTGTGATGATTTCAGATAAAATTTTTATTCTACCATTTCTGTCAAATATTTTTAAAAATATCATTCAAAAACAACTAAATATAGATTTCTTAGAAACGAAAATTTATTATTTATCAAGACAATCTGGGTTCCGCAAAGAAAAACAGAGAACATTCGGAAAGCTATCAAGTGATTAATTCTGACGACACTGACAAATTGGAAGCACTTTAACATAAAAAGTTCTTTCCAAACTGGTGGATTCACCTCTCAATTTAACCATGATTGAAATTTTGACAATGCTATTATCGTCCCTAAAAATAAATTCTCTCTTCCAAGTTGTGATTTAGTTAACAGTAGAGCGGCCTGTACATAGATCCTGTGGCGTCATTCAAAAATTTCTCTCGTTTTTTATATCCACTGTGGAAATAAGCTGGTATATAGAAGGTTTTAAATCATCCTGATTATTACACAAAACTTTAAGTTCCATTCCACATTCTCTCTTCTTATTTAT
Organism: Eupeodes corollae; assembly: GCF_945859685.1. Classification (NCBI taxonomy): domain Eukaryota; kingdom Metazoa; phylum Arthropoda; class Insecta; order Diptera; family Syrphidae; genus Eupeodes; species Eupeodes corollae. The sequence goes on along the minus strand of NC_079147.1, from coordinate 141,661,986 downwards.
CCAATCAGCACATCAACTTGTTTTGGTTCGTATTACTTGAAGCGCTGCTGTCTTCGGAAGCCTATTATTGCTCAGCTTCATGACTCTCATGATGTAATCGACTTGCATTTTTAGAGTTCGTATAAACATATGTGTAATCCTGATTCCAACACAATAACACAGTTGGGTGTATTTGATGGCGGTCTTAAAATTCGTTTAACTAAGTATCGAAGAAGTTTCTCAGCTGTTTCGTATTGTTTTGTTCCTCAAGTTTGTGACGCGTAAAAAATGACAGATTCAGATATCTCTTCAAATATCTTGAACTTGCTGCTATGTGCTATACCTTTGTTAGACAAACATCTTTTCCAAGTTGCACTAATTGCTCCTTTAGCCTTAACTAGTTTCTCTCTGAGGTGAATTTCCATGCTCAAATATTTCGTTAAGTGAACTCCAAGGTATTTGAATGACCTCTCCATTATAGAACCATTTTTCTTTCGTCGATCTATTCTTGATCATGTGTTTTTTTGCTGTTAAATTATCGCAACGTCAATGACTTATTTAACATACTTCAACTTCCTTGAAAAAAAAACTGGAAGAAATCAAGCGCTGGCCGAAAGAAAATGGTTTAAGAAATACATGAGGTGGGTCTATAGTTCGTTGAGAACTAGGGCCTATTGACTTACAACTCTCAACTATTACTGTGACAAACATTTCTTTTAGTGGATTTGTTAATTCCTCCTGCAAGAATTCCATCACGCCAAGGACATAGTCCGTTAAAAAAATGGTAAAGATAAGGTCAAAAGATTCAAGTGTTATAAGCGTTTCAACGATGATAACATCACAAATCAATTTAAATGCTCTATGTTCAATATTGTCCAAGAGACTTGAAAATCAAAACATCTAACGGCATTATTGGTTACATAGCTTATATTAACATTCGAAAAAAGATCATTGGAGATATATCGGGTTTTTAAAGTTTTTTCTTGAATAAAACAAAAACGGTTTCGCACATCAATGATATTCTTTATTTCTGTGAAAGTACGTTTGATGCCATTATGTATGGAACTCGATTTCTTTTGCATGGCCACCACGGGCACACTTGCAGAAGTCCAGACGCTGAACCCAATTTTCGACCGG